>NC_091294.1:4944786-4984786 GCF_038502225.1 Cherax quadricarinatus | reverse complement strand
CAGCAGCATCAGCAGCATCAGCAGCAACAACAACAACAACAGCGGTAGCAGCTCCAAGCAACAACAGTAGCAGCACAAGTCAGCAGCAGCAGTAGCAACTCTGTTGATGTATGATACTGCTGATGTATGGTACTGCTGATGTATGGTACTGCTGATGTATGGTACTGCTGATGTATGGTACTGCTGATGTATGGTACTGCTGATGTATGGTACTGCTGATGTATGGTACTGCTGATGTATGGTACTGCTGATGTATGGTACTGCTGATGTATGGTACTGCTGATCTATGGTACTGCTGATGTATGGTACTGCTGATGTATGGTACTGCTGATGTATGGTACTGCTGATGTATGGTACTGCTGATGTATGGTACTGCTGATCTATGGTACTGCTGATGTATGGTACTGCTGATGTATGGTACTGCTGATGTATGGTACTGCTGATGTATGGTACTGCTGATGTATGGTGCTGCTGATGTATGGTACTGCTGATCTATGGTACTGCTGATGTATGGTACTGCTGATGTATGGTACTGCTGATGTATGGTACTGCTGAGGTATGGTACTGCTGATGTATGGTACTGCTGATGTATGGTACTGCTGATGTATGGTACTGCTGATGTATGGTACTGCTGATGTATGGTACTGCTGATGTATGGTACTGCTGATGTATGGTACTGCTGATCTATGGTACTGCTGATGTATGGTACTGCTGATGTATGGTGCTGCTGATGTATGGTGCTGCTGATGTATGGTGCTGCTGATATATGGTACTGCTGATGTATGGTGCTGCTGATATATGGTACTGCTGATGTATGGTACTGCTGAGGTATGGTACTGCTGATGTATGGTACTGCTGATGTATGGTACTGCTGATGTATGGTACTGCTGATGTATGGTACTGCTGATGTATGGTACTGCTGATGTATGGTACTGCTGATCTATGGTACTGCTGATCTATGGTACTGCTGATGTATGGTACTGCTGATGTATGGTACTGCTGATCTATGGTACTGCTGATCTATGGTACTGCTGATGTATGGTACTGCTGATGTATGGTACTGCTGATGTATGGTGCTGCTGATGTATGGTACTGCTGATGTATGGTACTGCTGATCTATGGTACTGCTGATCTATGGTGCTGCTGATGTATGGTGCTGCTGATGTATGGTGCTGCTGATATATGGTACTGCTGATGTATGGTACTGCTGATATATGGTACTGCTGATGTATGGTACTGCTGATGTATGGTACTGCTGATGTATGGTACTGCTGATATATGGTACTGCTGATATATGGTACTGCTGATATATGGTACTGCTGATATATGGTACTGCTGATGTATGGTACTGCTGATATATGGTACTGCTGATATATGGTACTGCTGATATATGGTACTGCTGATATATGGTACTGCTGATATATGGTACTGCTGATATATGGTACTGCTGATATATGGTACTGCTGATATATGGTACTGCTGATATATGGTACTGCTGATATATGGTACTGCTGATATATGGTACTGCTGATATATGGTACTGCTGATATATGGTACTGCTGATATATGGTACTGCTGATATATGGTACTGCTGATGTATGGTGCTGATATATGGTACTGCTGATATATGATGCTGCTGATATATGGTGCTGCTGATATATGGTACTGCTGATATATGGTACTGCTGATATATGGTACTGCTGATATATGGTACTGCTGATGTATGGTACTGCTGATGTATGGTACTGCTGATGTATGGTACTGCTGATGTATGGTACTGCTGATGTATGGTACTGCTGATGTATGGTACTGCTGATATATGGTGCTGCTGATATATGGTACTGCTGATATATGGTACTGCTGATGTATGGTGCTGCTGATATATGGTGCTGCTGATATATGGTGCTGCTGATATATGGTGCTGCTGATGTATGGTGCTGCTGATATATGGTACTGCTGATATATGGTACTGCTGATATATGGTACTGCTGATATATGGTACTGCTGATATATGGTACTGCTGATATATGGTACTGCTGATATATGGTACTGCTGATATATGGTGCTGCTGATATATGGTGCTGCTGATATATGGTGCTGCATATACTTGCAGTCTTGTGGTCACAGGGAGGGACTCCCGGACCCTGACACAGCTTCCCAACTTACCTCTGCATGCATTGCTGTCTTACATATTTTTTTGGAGTTTAGTTTATAGTCAGAGTTCGTATCCGGCCTCTGCTTATCTCAAAGCCCAGTCCCAGCAGGTTCTAGCCAGTCCTAGCCAGTCCTAGCGAATTCTAGCAGGTCCTAGTTGATCTTAGCTGAGATATGTCACCATCACCGAGGGTGTCTCACGTACAAGAGTAGACTAGCAACCAGGTACCTAATTTCTAACATCCAGATACCTACTTACTAACAGCCAGGTAGCTACTTACTAACAGCCAGGTACCTACTTACCAACAGCCAGGTACCTTCCTACTAACAGCCAGGTAACTATTTACTAGCAGCCAGGTACCTACTTACTAACAGCCAGATACCTACTTACTAACAGCCAGATACCTACCTACTAACAGCCAGGTAACTATTTACTAACAGCCAGGTACCTACTTACTAACAGCCAAATACCTACCTACTAACAGCCAGGTAAGTATTTACTAACAGCCAGGTACCTACTTACTAACAGCCAGGTACCTACCTACTAACAGCCAGGTAACTATTTACTAGCAGCCAGGTACCTATACCTGGAGAGAGTTTCGAGGGTCATTACCCCCACGGCCCGGTCTGAGACCAGGCCTCATGGTGGATCAGGGCCTGATCACCCAGGCTGTTACTGTTGGCCGCACGTAAACCGAGGCACGAACCACAGCCCGGCTGGTCAGGTACTGACTTTAAGTGCCTGTCCAGTGCCTTCTTGAAGACAGCCGGGGGTCTATTGATAATCCCCCTTATAATATGCTGGGAGGCAGTTGAACAGTCTTGGGCCCCGGACACTTATTGTGTTGTCTCTTATCATGCTAGTGGCACCCCTGCTTTTCATAGGGAGGATGTTGCATCTCCTGCCGAGTCTTTTGCTTTCATGTGGAGTGAATTTTGTGTGCAAATTTGGTAATAATCCCTCTAGGATTTTCCAAGTGTATATAATCATTATCTCTCCCGCCTGCGTTCTAGGGAGTACAGGTTCAGGAACTTCAAGCGCTCCCAGTAATTGAGGTGTTTTATCTCCGTCATGCTCGCCGTGAAGGTTCTCTGTACATTTTCTAGGTCAGCAATTTCACCTGCCTTGAAAGGTGCTGTTAGTGTGCAGCAATTTTCCAGCCTAGATAGAACAAGCGACCTGAAGAGTGTCATCATGGGCTTGGCCTCCCTAGTTTTGAAGGTTCTCATTATCCATCCTATCATTTTTCTAGCAGATGCAGTCGATACAACGTTGTGGTCTTTAAGAGTGAGATCTTCTGACATTATCACTCCCAGGTCTTTTACATTAATTCTTTGTGTGGTTGGAATTTGTTTTATACTCCGATATAGTTTTAATTTTCCCACGTTTTTCATTTAAGAAAAGCGAGGAATCTAACTATACTCGTTAAATCCAACTAACATCACATTTTATTTTGGCAACGTTTCGCTCTCCAGGAGCTTTGTCAAGCCCTTTTACTTTACATATACTCGTTAAATTGTTGGGGGGGGGGTCGAATCACAGCTCCCGAGACATTCACTGTGAAAATATGAAGTGATATATTAACCCGGGTGTTTTAAAGAGAGTAGTAGATCCGTTGGGAATAAAATACATGAAATCCCACGAGAAAAATTACTTTAGCTTAAGATTTTAGAGTAAGTTTTGAGCTTAAGAAATGTTCATTTATCAGTGGTTGTTGGAGGATGATGGAAGAGTGTTTTGTTAGTCAGGAGAAGTGTTTTGTTAGTCAGGAGAAGTGGGAAATCTGACGTACAAGCACAAAGAAAGAACAAGTAGGACTAGATGACTTGGAGGTCCACACTGAGACTATCTGCTGAGACTAACTATCTACTTAGACTTGGATTAAGGACTATCTAGGTGTTTGCGTCAAGGAATGTAAAGCAGAAGGCTCTCTCCTCACTCTTCACTCCCTCTCCACCCACCGGTCACTGTCAGCAGGAAAACAGGGAAAAAATACACCGTACCAAATAGCAAAAAAAAAAAAGTCATGGGATTTAGAGGAGTGGATCGAAAACGTGGGCTACGGTTATGTTAGTACTATTACTATCTTACCTGTAGCGTTACTCCAGTGTGACTCACAGCTGATCTACTTCTGGGTACTACTAGTTATACTGTAACTATCGTAATCCTCTACTTCTGTTATTGACTTGGTTGCCTTGTTATTAACTCATTATTCTGCTGCAGTTATTATGCAAACATCAGAAATCTGCTTAGCTCAGATCATCCCATCTGCTGTATGTCATGTGACTGTCTGCGTGGGTCTGCGTGAGTGGAGTCAACATTGTGGTCATCTGACTGAGGTGCACTTATGGTCACCTGACCGAGGTGAACTTGTGGTCACCTGACCGAGAACTTAGACTGTCTGACATCCATTCCTTTAAAACTTTATGTGGTTCGTGCTTCAGGGGAACGTCTTTGTCCCACAAGAGAGGGACTCTAGTTCAGTCAACTCTGGCAGACCTGAGATAGTTGAACAAGTCTCACTGTGTGCCCCAGTTTGTTTAGTAGTGTCTACATGGTAACTGCAAAGACACTTTTAACAGGGGCATCCTTTATCCTGCGACATTTCAATCATATTGGAGCTTCGTAAAGCACTGAAACATCCTGAGGTGGGGGGGAGGGCAGGTGGTGAGAGAGGTCACTGGAGAGTCAGGTGGTATCAACAGACGGCGGGCCGGGATGTAGACATCAAGTGGTGGAGTTTCAGGTGATGATCTGGACAACGTGTGTGTGTTTGGTTTAGCGTTGCTCCAACGAAAACTTTGGGGGGGTTTCAAGACATACTTACATGAGTGAGTGTGGGTGGATCTGTTATCATGTTCTTGTACATTCCTCTGTTTTGTTCTGTTGTTTTGGTAAGGTGAAAAGCAGCCGTACCAGTGCACGTTAGTCTTGTCCCTTAGTTGTATTTTTCCCAGTCGATGAGATGGGGAAGCAGTAATGATGAACCACCCTGGGTACACTATTCTGCGCACACATGTTTGTCATCCTGAAGGTGCGTCTGTCTATTGTGTTCCTGAAGGCGAGTTTGTAATATGTGTTCCTGAAGGCACACCTGCAACTTGCGTTCCTTAAGGTGTGTTTTCAAATCTGACTGGGGCCCGCTGACACACAAGTTATTTATGTCCAGCACATGGGATGTTATAAACCCTCCTCCCCCCTCCTGTACCTGTGGTTTTGTTGGAGTGTGAAGATCTGAAAATTTCTGTAATGGTTTTTGTGGTAAGAATTGCTATGTTCGCATTGACTCTGTGAAGAGGATCAGTCGCTACTTCAGTAAGTCCCGCGGGGAGAACCAGCTGCTGGTGCTCGAAGTTGGTTCTAACTTCCGGGGTGTTGGGTGTTGGGTGTCAGGAACTTTGAGTTTACAGTAGCGGAAGAGATGGAGCGCAACTTCGGGGCCGGGAAAGAATGTTCAATGTGTTTTTATTCTTATGTAGAAATTTGTGGCAACAAATCGTGACGGCAGGAAGAAGGTGCTCCATGATTGCGCTTCCTGGTTTTGAGGTTGCGATGTGAATAATAATAATAATCAGGTAATACATATAAGTCGGTTCTGTGTAGCTCTCGTGCTGCAAGATGTCATCAATCCTTCAAGAGTAAGAAAAGTTTAGGAGGTATCCTTCTCTTCCTCGAAGCTCCACACAATCCACATTGCTCTTGTCATTAGGCTTAGTAGGATATCAGTTCAGTGTGTGTTTACCTTCCCAGTGAACTCTGGCCTGGTCCTGCAACATTTGGGCATATTCTGGAAACGTTTCGCCAGCCAGTGGCTTCAGTCCTGTTCAGAAAAGAGCAGTGGAAGATGTGGAGGACTTTGAAGTAATCAATCCCCTCGGCCTGGAGATAATGTGTTCAGACCATCAACGTTGATAAAAGTACAGCATATGGGCAGAGAAGGGGCTTATATATTTCAGACAGGTCAAGTTAAGCAGTGGTAGGCGGCGCCACCAGTGGAAAGATCCACTAGTGGAAGGAGGTCATGACTATAAGTTTGGAAAGCTTTAGAGAATTCCTTCACTTTATCTGTCTGCAGCACATAAATCCCTTCTCCATGCATATCTTGTACTTTTATCCAAACTGATGGACTGAACACAACGGCTCAAGGCTGAGGGAGTGATTACCTCAAACTCCTGCACAGTTTCTACCATTCTTCTCTGTATTGGACTGAAGAAGCCACTGGCTAGCGATACGCTTCGAAAATAAAGACATCCAATTGCTGCACAAGTGTTTCATTTATCAAAGCTGCGAATGTTTATTGATGCCCGTCCATGGTGGTGTCCCGTGTTATGTAGGGTCGGGTGTCGAGGCAGAGGCTGCTGCATTGAGTTTACACTGACTGAGTGGGACATATCCATAGATATATGTCCTTAAGAACTGAGAGTCCTGGTGGGCCCGGCAGACTAGCAGCAAACACATGAGTGTGTGTGCTCTTTATCCATTTCAGCCAATACTTTAAGCTTTATAATGTTTCAGTATTTTCAGATTTATCTTTAAGTAGGACTATAAACATTATAATGACTATAATGCTACTTTAAGATACTCTTGAAATTTTGTAAAAACTCGAGAAATCTTGTAAAATTTGTTGAAGTCAGAAGTGTAGGTCAGACTGAGGCTCACGTGACCTCTTGTGGCAGGTCCAGCAAGACCTGTCTGTCTCTCCTGATTGACAGGCAAGCTTCTTGTCCACTCCGGACTACACTGGTCCACTCGGACTACACTGGTCTACTCCGGACTATACTGGTCCACTCCGTACTACACTGGTCCACTCCGGACTATACTGGTCCACTCCGTACTACACTGCTCCACTCCGGACTATACTGGTCCACTCCAGACCACACTGGTCCACTCCGGGCTACACTGGTCCACTCCGTACTACACTGGTCCACTCAGGACTACACTGGTCCACTACGGACTACGCTGGTCCACTCCAAACTACACTACTCCACTCCGGACTATACTGGTCCACTCCAGACTACACTGGTCCACTCCGGACTACACTGGTCCACTCCGTACTACACTGGTCCACTCAGGACTACACTGGTCCACTCCGGACTACACTGGTCCACTCCGAACTACACTGCTCCACTCCGGACTATACTGGTCCACTCCAGACTACACTGGTCCACTCCGGCCTACACTGGTTCACTCCGAACTACACTGCTCCACTCCGGACTACACTGGTCCACTCCGTACTACACTGGTCCACTCCGGACTACACTGGTCCACTCCGGACTACATTGGTCCACTCCGAACTACACTGCTCCACTCCGGACTATGCTGGTCCACTTCAGACTACACTGGTCCACTCCGGACTACACTGGTCCACTCCGGACTACACTGGTCCACTCCGGACTACACTGGTCCACTCCGGACTACACTGGTCCACTCCGGACTACACTGCTCCACTCCGGACTATACTGGTCCACTCCAGACTACACTGGTCCACTCCGGACTACACTGGTCCACTCCGGACTACACTGGTCCACTCAGAACTACACTGGTCCACTCCGGACTACACTGGTCCACTCCGGACTACACTGGTCCACTCCGAACTACACTGCTCCACTCCGGACTATACTGGTCCACTCCAGACTACACTGCTCCACTTCGGACTACCCTGGTCCACTCCGTACTACACTGGTCCACTCCGGACTACACTGATCCACTCCGGACTATACTGGTCCACTTCAGACTACACTGGTCCTCTCCGGACTACACTGATCCACTCCGTACTACACTGGTCCACTCCGGACTACACTGGTCCACTCCGGACTACACTGGTCCACTCCGAACTACACTGGTCCACTCCGAACTATACTGGTCCACTCCAGACTACACTGGTCCATTCCGGACTATACTGGTCCACTCCGTACTACACTGGTCCACTCAGGACTACACTGGTCCACTCCGGACTATACTGGTCCACTCCAGACTACATTGGTCCACTCCAGACTACACTGGTCCACTCCGTACTACACTGGTCCACTCCGGACTACACTGGTCCACTCCGGACTATACTGGTCCACTCCGGACTACACTGGTCCACTCCTGACTACACAGGTCCACTTCGGACTACACTGGTCCACTCTGGACTACACTGGTCCACTCCGTACTACAATGGTCCACTCCGGACTACACTGGTCCACTCCGGACTATACTGGTCCACTCCAGACTACATTGGTCCACTCCAGACTACACTGGTCCACTCCGTACTACACTGGTCCACTCCGGACTACACTGGTCCACTCCGGACTATACTGGTCCACTCCAGATTACATTGGTCCACTCCAGACTACACTGGTCCACTCCGTACTACACTGGTCCACTCCGTACTACACTGGTCCACTCCGGACTACACTGGTCCACTCCGGACTATACTGGTCCACTCCGGACTACACTGGTCCACTCGGACTACACTGGTCCACTCGGACTACACTGGTCCACTCGGACTACACTGGTCCACTCGGACTACACTGGTCCACTCGGACTACACTGGTCCACTCGGACTACACTGGTCCACTCGGACTACACTGGTCCACTCCGGACTACACTGGTCCACTCCGGACTACACTGGTCCACTCCGGACTACACTGGTCCACTCCGGACTACACTGGTCCACTCCGGACTACACTGGTCCAGTCTCGAAAAAAATGTGCGCTATTACTCCTACTGCCAATAATAATAATAATAATAATAATAATAATAATAATAATAATAATAATAATAATAATAATAATAATAGTAATAATAATAATAATAATAACAATAATAATAATAATAATAATAATAATAATAATAATAATAATAATAATAATGATAATAATAATAATTATAATAATAATAATAATAATAATAATAATAATAATAATAATAATAATAATAATAATAATAATAATAATAATAATAACAATAATAATAATAATAATAATAATAATAATAATAATAATAATAATAATAATAATAATAATAATAATAATAATAATAATAATAATGATAATAATAATAATAATAATAATAGAGATTCTTCGCCAGTCTCTAAATTTATTATCTCGGTGAATCTCGGTTAATCCCGCTGAACCTCGCATAGCCAGTAATAAATCCCCTACTATCAGAGTAATCCCAGGGTTCCAGTCCCCCTCACGGCTCCTGTTCTAGCTAGGGTTCCAGTCCTCGCCAGGGTTCCAGCCCTCGCTAAGGTTCCAGTGCTCGCTAAGATTCCACTCCTCGCTAGGTTTCCAGTCACCTGTGGGTTCCAGTAATCGCTAGGCTTGCAGTCGTCCTTGGTTTCCATTCGTCTCTAGGATTCCAGTTCTCTCCAGGGTTCCAGTCCTCTCTAGGTTAAAATTTTCGTTAGAGTTCCAGTCCTGGCCAGGGTTCCAGTCCTCACCAGGGTTCCAGTCCTCACCAGGGTTCCAGTTCTCTCCAAGGTTCCAGCCCTCGCTAGGTTTCTAGTCCCCCTTGGGTTCCAGTCCTCGCTAGGGTTCCATTCTTCGTTTGAGTTCCATTCCTCTCCAGGGTTCAAGTCCTCTCTAGGTTAAAATCATCGTTAGGGTTCCAGTCCTCTCCAGGGTTCCATTCCTTGCTAGGTGTCCAGTCCCCCATTGGTTCCAGCCCTCTCCAGGGTTCCAGTCCTCTCTAGGTTAAAATTTTCGTTAAGGTTCCAGTCCTCGCCAGGGTTCTAGTTCTCTCCAGGGTTCCAGTCCTCTCAAGGGTTCCAGTCCTCTCAAGGGTTCCAGTCCTCTCTAGGTTAAAATCTTCGTTAAAGTTCCAGTCCTCGCGAGGGTTCCAGTCCTCACCAGGGTTTCAGTCATCGCTAGGTTTCCAGTCCCTATTGGGTTCCAGTTCTTACTAGGGTTGCAGTCTTCGCTAGGGTTCCAGTCCTTGCTAGGTTTCCAGTTAGCTATAGGTTCCAGTCCTCGCTAGGGTTCCAGTCCTTGTTAGGGTTCCAGTCGTCAAAATGGTTAGTCCTAGCTGGGGTTCCAGTCCTCGCCAGGGTTGCAATTCTGGCTAGGGTTCCAGTGCCTGCTAGGATTCCAATCCTCACTAGGGTTCCAGTCCTCGCTAGGGCTCCGGTCCTCGCTAGGGTTCCAGTCCTCGCCAGGATTCCAGTCCCTGCCACGTTTCCAGTCCTCGCCAGGGTTCCAGTCCTCGGCAGGATTTCTGTCCTCGCTAGGGTTCCAGTCCTCGCTAGGATTCCAGTCCTCGCCAGGGTTGCAGTTTTCGCTAGGGTTCCAGTTCTCGCTAGGATTCCAGCCCTCGTCAGGGTTACAGTTCTCGCCAGGGTTACAGTCCTCGCCAGGGTTCTAGTCCTCGCCAGGATTCCGGTCCTCGCTAGGGTTCCAGTCCTCGCCAGCGGTCCTCGCTAGGGTTCCAGTCCTCGCCAGGGTTCCAGTCCCCGCCAGGGTTCTAGTCCCACTCAGGGTTCCAATACTTGCCAATTTTCCAGTCCTCGCCAAGGTTCCAGTTCCAGGATTAAAGTCCAGGCTAGGGTTCCGGTACGTCCCAGGGTTTTTGTTCCACTCAGGGTTCCAGTCCTTGCCAGGGTTCCAGTTCTCGTTAGGGTTCCAGTTCTCACCAGGGATCCAGTCGTCGCTAGGGTTCCAGTCCTCGCCAGGGTAACAGTTCTCGCTAGGCTACCAGTCCTCGCCAGGATATCGGTCCTCGCTAGGGTTTCAGTCCTCGCCAGGGTTCCAGTCCCCGCCAGTTTTCCAGTCCTCGCCAGGGTTCCAATCCTCTCCAGAATTTTGGTCCTTGCCAGGGTTCCATTCCTCACAAGGATTCTGTTCCTCGCTAGGGTTCCAGTCCTCGCCAGGTTGCCAGTCCTCGCTAAAGTTCCAGTCCTCACTAGGGTTCCTGTCCTCGCCAGGGTTCCAGTCCTCGCCAGGGTTCCAGTTCTCGCTAGGGTTCCAGTCTTCGCTACAGTTCCAGTCCTCACTAGGTTTGCAGTCCTCGACAGGATTCCAGTCCTAGCCAGGGTTCCAGTCTTCGCTAGGGTTCTAGTCCTCGCTAGTGTTCCAGTTCCCCTCAAGGTTCCAGTCCTCGCCAGGGTTCCAGTCCTCGCTAGGTTTCCGGTCCTCGCTAGGGTTAAAGCCCTTGATAAGGTTCCAGTCTTCCCTCAGGGCTCCAGTGCAGTGTATACACCGTGAGGTGTGTATGTATATATGTATCATCATGTGCTATTCGTCATTCATGGATATATATACTCTGAGAGATGTGTATATTTGTTAGTACAGTATATGATGATGAAGACAGAGAAGCTGTGATTTCGTGTATACGGTAAGGAGGAATAACATCTTGTAGGAGTGAAGAGGAGGGAGTCGTGAGTGTGGGGGAAGTTCATGAGTCAGTGGGTAGAATGAAAGGGGGTAAGGCAGCTGGGAATGATGGGATAGAGATAGAAATGTTAAAAGCAGGTGGGGATATAGTTTTGGAGTGGTTGGTGCTATTAGTCTATAAATGTATGGAAGAGGGTAAGGTACCTAGGGATTTGCAGAGAGCATGCATAGTTCCTTTGTATAAAGGCAAAGGGGACAAAAGAGAGTGTAAAAATTATAGGGGAATAAATCTGTTGAGTATACCTGGTATAGTATATGGTAGTTATTATTGAAAGAATTAAGAGTAAGACGGAGAGTAGGATAGCAGATGAACAAGGAGGCTTTAGGAAAGGCAGGGAGTGTGTAGACCAAGTGTTTACAGTGAAATATATAGGTGAACAGTATTTAGATAAGGGTAAAGAGGTTTTTGTTGCACGGATTTGGAAAAGGCATATGACAGGGTGGATAGGGACACAATGTGGCAGATGTTGCAGGTATAGGGAATAGGAGGTAGGTTACTGAAAGCAGTGAAGAGTTTTACATGGATAGTGAAGCTCAGGTTAGAGTATGTAGGAGAGAGGGAGATTATTTCCCAGTAAAAGTAGGCCTTAGACAAGGATGTGTGATGTCACTGTGGTTGTTCAATATATTTATAGATGGGGTTGTAAAAGAAGTGAATGTGCTGGTCTTGGTAAGAGGTTTGAGGTTAAAAGATAAAGAATCCAACATAAAGTGAGACTTGTCGCAATTGCTCTTTGCTGATGACACTGTACTTTTGGGAGATTCTGAAGAGAAGCTGCAGAGGTTGGTGGATAAGTTTGGTAATGTATGTAAAAGAAGAAAATTGAAAGTGAATATAGGAAAGAGTAAGGTGATGAGGATAACAAAATAATTAGGTGACGAAAGTTTGGATATCAGATTGTAGAGAGAGAGTATGGAGGAGGTGAATGTATTCAGATATTTAAGAGTGGACGTGTCAGCAGATGGATCTATGAAAGATGAGGTGAATCATAGAATTGATGAAGGAAAAGGGTGAGTGGTGCACATAGGAGTCTGTGGAGACAAAGAACTTTGTCCATGGCAGCAAAGAGGGAAATGTATGAGAGTATAGTTATACCAACATTCTTATATGGGTGTGAAGCATGGGTGGTGAATATTGCAACGAGGAGGAGGCTGGAGGCAGTGGAGATGTCGTGTCTGAGGGCAATGTGTAGTGTGAATATAATGCAGAGAATTGGTAGTTTGGAAATTAGGAGGACATGCAGTATTACCAAAACTATTATCCAGAGGGCTGAGGAGGGGTTGTTGAGGAGGTTCAGACATGTAGAGAGAGAATTAAACAAAACAGAATGACTTCGAGAGTGTATAAATCTGTAGTGGAGGGAAGGCGGGGTAGGGGTCGGCCTAGGAGGGGTTGGAAGGAGGGGGTAAATGAGGTTTTGTGTGCAAGGGGCTTGGACTTCCAGCAAGCATGCGTGAGCGTATTTGATAGGAGTGAATGGAGATAAAGGGATTTTAATACTTACGTGCTGTTGGAGTGTGAATAAAGTAACATTGATGAAGGGATTCAGGGAACCCGGCAGGCCGGACTTGAGTTCTGAAGATGGGAAGTACAGTGTCTGCACTCTGAAGGAGGGGTGTTAATGTTGCAGTTTTATAACTGTAGTGTGAAACCTCTAGCAAGACAGTGATGGAGTGAATGATGATGAAAATTTTTCTTTTTCGGGCCACCCTGCCTTGGTGGGAGACGGCCGATGTGTTAATAAAAAAATAAGTAATGTGTACACTGAGAGTTTAATCCATTTTTGAAGGATTGAAATATCCTTTCCTAGTGGTAGACAAGTGACATGCGGTCTTAATGATCTTGTTGATGACAGGTGACATGCAGCCTTAATGATCTTGTTGATGACAGGTGACTTGCAGCCTTAATGATCTTGTTGATGACAGGTGACATGCAGCCTTAATGATCTTGTTGATGACAGGTGACTTGCAGCCTTAATGATCTTGTTGATGACAGGTGACTTGCAGCCTTAATGATCTTGTTGATGACAGGTGACTTGCAGCCTTAATGATCTTGTTGATGACAAGTGACATGCAGCCTTAATGATCTTGTTGATGACAGGTGACTTGCAGCCTTAATGATCTTGTTGATGACAGGTGACATGCAGCCTTAATGATCTTGTTGATGACAGGTGACTTGCAGCCTTAATGATCTTGTTGATGACAGGTGACATGCAGCCTTAATGATCTTGTTGATGACAGGTGACATGCAGCCTTAATGATCTTGTTGATGACAGGTGACTTGCAGCCTTAATGATCTTGTTGATGACAAGTGACATGCAGCCTTAATGATCTTGTTGATGACAGGTGACATGCAGCCTTAATGATCTTGTTGATGACAGGTGACATGCAGCCTTAATGATCTTGTTGATGACAGGTGACTTGCAGCCTTAATGATCTTGTTGATGACAGGTGACTTGCAGCCTTAATGATCTTGTTGATGACAGGTGACATGCAGCCTTAATGATCTTGTTGATGACAAGTGACATGCAGCCTTAATGATCTTGTTGATGACAAGTGACATGCAGCGTTAATGATTTTGTTGATGACAGGTGACTTGCAGCCTTAATGATCTTGTTGATGACAAGTGACATGCAGCGTTAATGATTTTGTTGATGACAGGTGACTTGCAGCCTTAATGATTTTGTTGATGACAGGTGACATGCAGCGTTAATGATCTTGTTGATGACAGGTGACTTGCAGCCTTAATGATCTTGTTGATGACAAGTGACATGCAGCCTTAATGATCTTGTTGATGACAGGTGACTTGCAGCCTTAATGATCTTGTTGATGACAAGTGACTTGCAACCTTAATGATCTTGTTGATGACAGGTGACTTGCAGCCTTAATGATCTTGTTGATGACAAGTGACTTGCAACCTTAATGATCTTGTTGATGACAGGTGACTTGCAGCCTTAATGATCTTGTTGATGACAGATGACTTGCAACCTTAATGATCTTGTTGTTGATGACAAGTGACATGCAGCCTGAATGATCCTCTTGTGGACAGGCTTGAAATATAACTAGAGGTATCAGGGCCGCTGTGCTATGTGAGGAAGGTATCCCTGTACCTCAGTGCGCGCGAAAGGAATACTACAAAATGCGGCATAAGTTTGTGATACAGGTGAACCTTAGTATTAGAGATGTGAAGTGAATCAGAAGAGACATTCACAAATTAGGAAATAAACAGCTCAAAACCAAATAAAACTTTCCGCTAAGACTCAGCAGGTTTCAAAGCATTCTGATGAGGCATTCTCTAGTTATCTCAGAGAGACCAGTATCCTAAAATACATAGTGTCATTAAGTTTGAAGCCGCTCAGAAGTTGTGTTATCAAGTTAGCATGAAAGGATGGAAGGCAGTCAGACGAGGCACTCGCAAGTTATCATAACAGCCGCTATTTAAAGTTTCACAGTTTGTTCCATGACAAGAGAAGCAAATTGTGAGTTAGAGTCGACAAGATTAATGCAGTCTTATCTCTAATTAAGATTTACCAGCCTTTCAGATTTAAGCAACTGTGAGAGTTATTAAGTAAACTGTGGTTAAGCTTCTGGTATATCCGACATATACACACACAAACCTACACATACACACACACACCCCTATACACACACACACACACACACACACACACACACACACACCTACACACACATACACACCTACACACACACACACACACACACACCTACCCACACACACACACACACACACACACGCACACCAACACACACACACACACACACACACACACACACACACACACACACACACACACACCTACCCACACACACACACACACACACACACACACACACACACACACACACACACCTACCCACACACACACACACCTACCCACACACACACACACCTACCCACACACACACACACCTACCCACACACACACACACCTACCCACACACACACACACACACGTTAAGAACACGTAATAGCACATTAGATTTAACTTAAAATAACTTAAAATAACTTAAAATAACTTAAAATAACGCAATAAAGATGAACAGTAAAAAGCTCATTAAAATTACACAAAATAAAATCAAGGCGGCGAAGTTTCCTCTGAGGAAAACACGTCAGTACTAAAAGTTTAAAGCCGAGCAGAAGAGTCGTTATCCAGTTATTGCACCTGCGCAGCCTCTACCCTCATCAGACATTAGAATCTGATGACGGTGGTCACAGTTGTTTTAACTCAGGGGAAGTGTAACACCAGTGTGGGTCATACACCTCCTGGTCACAGTTGTTTTAACCCAGGGGAAGTGTAACACCAGTGAGGGTCATACACCTCCTGGTCACAGTTGTTTTAACCCAGGGGAAGTGTAACACCAGTGTGGGTCATACATCTCCTGGTCACAGTTGTTTTAACTCAGGGGAAGTGTAACACCAGTGTGGGTCATACACCTCCTGGTCACAGTTGTTTTAACTCAGGGGAAGTGTAACACTAGTGAGGGTCATACACCTCCTGGTCACAGTTGTTTTAACTCAGGGGAAGTGTAACACCAGTGAGGGTCATACACCTTCTGGTCACAGTTGTTTTAACTCAGGGGAAGTGTAACACCAGTGAGGGTCATACACCTCCTGGTCACAGTTGTTTTAACTCAGGGGAAGTGTAACACTAGTGAGGGTCATACACCTCCTGGTCACAGTTGTTTTAACTCAGGGGAAGTGTAACACCAGTGAGGGTCATACACCTCCTGGTCACAGTTGTTTTAACCCAGGGGAAGTGTAACACCAGTGTGGGTCATACACCTCCTGGTCACAGTTGTTTTAACCCAGGGGAAGTGTAACACCAGTGTGGGTCATACACCTCCTGGTCACAGTTGTTTTAACCCAGGGGAAGTGTAACACCAGTGTGGGTCATACACCTCCTGGTCACAGTTGTTTTAACCCAGGGGAAGTGTAACACCAGTGTGGGTCATACACCTCCTGGTCACAGTTGTTTTAACTCAGGGGAAGTGTAACACTAGTGAAGGTCATACACCTCCTGGTCACAGTTGTTTTATCTCAGGGGAAGTGTAACACCAGTGAGGGTCATACACCTTCTGGTCACAGTTGTTTTAACTCAGGGGAAGTGTAACACTAGTGAAGGTCATACACCTCCTGGTCACAGTTGTTTTATCTCAGGGGAAGTGTAACACCAGTGAGGGTCATACACCTTCTGGTCACAGTTGTTTTAACTCAGGGGAAGTGTAACACCAGTGAGGGTCGTACACCTCCTGGTCACAGTTGTTTTAACTCAGGGGAAGTGTAACACCAGTGTGGGTCATACACCTCCTGGTCACAGTTGTTTTAACTCAGGGGAAGTGTAACACCAGTGAGGGTCATACATCTCCTGGTCACAGTTGTTTTAACTCAGGGGAAGTGTAACACCAGTGAGGGTCATACACCTTCTGGTCACAGTTGTTTTAACTCAGGGGAAGTGTAACACCAGTGAGGGTCATACACCTTCTGGTCACAGTTGTTTTAACTCAGGGGAAGTGTAACACTAGTGAAGGTCATACACCTCCTGGTCACAGTTGTTTTAACTCAGGGGAAGTGTAACACCAGTGAAGGTCATACACCTTCTGGTCACAGTTGTTTTAACTCAGGGGAAGTGTAACACCAGTGAAGGTCATACACCTTCTGGTCACAGTTGTTTTAACTCAGGGGAAGTGTAACACCAGTGAGGGTCATACACCTTCTGGTCACAGTTGTTTTAACTCAGGGGAAGTGTAACACCAGTGAGGGTCATACACCTTCTGGTCACAGTTGTTTTAACTCAGGGGAAGTGTAACACCAGTGAGGGTCGTACACCTCCTGGTCACAGTTGTTTTAACTCAGGGGAAGTGTAACACCAGTGTGGGTCATACACCTCCTGGTCACAGTTGTTTTAACTCAGGGGAAGTGTAACACTAGTGAAGGTCATACACCTTCTGGTCACAGTTGTTTTAACTCAGGGGAAGTGTAACACCAGTGAGGGTCGTACAGCTCCTGTAGAATGGCAGCCAATCAGAGTGAATCCAAAGAAAGAGAAGATAATTCCAGGTCCTTGGATCAAGAGCCCCTAACCAGCAGCAAGACAAAAATAATGCAATGATGACTTCAACAACCTTGGTCACATGGTACCATCACAAGGATGACTTCAACAACCTGGTCACATGGTACCATCACAAGGATGACTTCAACAACCTGGTCACATGGTACCATCACAAGGATGACTTCAACAACCTGGTCACATGGTACCATCACAAGGATGACTTCAACAACCTTGGTCACATGGTACCATCACAAGGATGACTTCAACAACCTTGGTCACATGGTACCATCACAAGGATGACTTCAACAACCTTGGTCACATGGTACCATCACAAGGATGACTTCAACAACCTTGGTCACATGGTACCATCACAAGGATGACTTCAACAACCTTGGTCACATGGTACCATCACAAGGATGACTTCAACAACCTGGTCACATGGTACCATCACAAGGATGACTTCAACAACCTTGGTCACATGGTACCATCACAAGGATGACTTCAACAACCTTGGTCACATGGTACCATCACAAGGATGACTTCAACAACCTGGTCACATGGTACCATCACAAGGATGACTTCAACAACCTTGGTCACATGGTATCATCACAAGGATGACTTCAACAACCTTGGTCACATGGTACCATCACAAGGATGACTTCAACAACCTGGTCACATGGTACCATCACAAGGATGACTTCAACAACCTTGGTCACATGGTACCATCACAAGGATGACTTCAACAACCTGGTCACATGGTACCATCACAAAGATGACTTCAACAACCTGGTCACATGGTACCATCACAAGGATGACTTCAACAACCTTGGTCACATGGTACCATCACAAGGATGACTTCAACAACCTGGTCACATGGTACCATCACAAGGATGACTTCAACAACCTTGGTCACATGGTACCATCACAAGGATGACTTCAACAACCTTGGTCACATGGTACCATCACAAGGATACTTCAACAACCTGGTCACATGGTACCATCACAAGGATGACTTCAACAACCTTGGTCACATGGTACCATCACAAGGATGACTTCAACAACCTGGTCACATGGTACCATCACAAGGATGACTTCAACAACCTGGTCACATGGTACCATCACAAGGATGACTTCAACAACCTTGGTCACATGGTACCATCACAAGGATGACTTCAACAACCTTGGTCACATGGTACCATCACAAGGATGACTTCAACAACCTTGGTCACATGGTACCATCACAAGGATGACTTCAACAACCTTGGTCACATGGTACCATCACAAGGATGACTTCAACAACCTTGGTCACATGGTACCATCACAAGGATGACTTCAACAACCTTGGTCACATGGTACCATCACAAGGATGACTTCAACAACCTGGTCACATGGTACCATCACAAGGATGGCTTCAACAACCTTGGTCACATGGTACCATCACAAGGATGACTTCAACAACCTGGTCACATGGTACCATCAGAAGGATGACTTCAACAACCTGGTCACATGGTACCATCACAAGGATGACTTCAACAACCTGGTCACATGATACCATCACAAGGATGGCTTCAACAACCTTGGTCACATGGTACCATCACAAGGATGACTTCAACAACCTGGTCACATGGTACCATCAGAAGGATGACTTCAACAACCTGGTCACATGGTACCATCACAAGGATGACTTCAACAACCTGGTCACATGATACCATCACAAGGATGACTTCAACAACCTGGTCACATGGTACCATCAGAAGGATGATTTCAACAACCTGGTCACATGGTACCATCACAAGGATGACTTCAACAACCTGGTCACATGATACCATCACAAGGATGACTTCAACAACCTGGTCACATGGTACCATCACAAGGATGACTTCAACAACCTGGTCACATGGTACCATCACAAGGATGACTTCAACAACCTGGTCACATGATACCATCACAAGGATGACTTCATCAACCTGGTCACATGGTACCATCACAAGGATGACTTCAACAACCTGGTCACATGGTACCATCACAAGGATGACTTCAACAACCTGGTCACATGGTACCATCACAAGGATGACTTCAACAACCTTGGTCACATGGTACCATCACAAGGATGACTTCAACAACCTTGGTCACATGGTACCATCACAAGGATGACTTCAACAACCTGGTCACATGGTACCATCACAAGGATGACTTCAACAACCTGGTCACATGGTACCATCACAAGGATGACTTCAACAACCTGGTCACATGGTACCATCACAAGGATGACTTCAACAACCTGGTCACATGGTACCATCACAAGGATGACTTCAACAACCTGGTCACATGGTACCATCACAAGGATGACTTCAACAACCTGGTCACATGGTACCATCACAAGGATGACTTCAACAACCTTGGTCACATGGTACCATCACAAGGATGACTTCAACAACCTGGTCACATGGTACCATCACAAGGATGACTTCAACAACCTGGTCACATGGTACCATCACAAGGATGACTTCAACAACCTGGTCACATGGTACCATCACAAGGATGACTTCAACAACCTGGTCACATGGTACCATCACAAGGATGGCTTCAACAACCCTGGTCACATGGTACCATCACAAGGATGACTTCAACAACCTGGTCACATGGTACCATCACATGACGATTATTACCTACATGTTACTCTGGTTACCCCCACATTCACCTGCACCGAAAATTTAAAGCTTGTCGACTTAAGCCGTGTGTGATGAGAGATAGAAAACGTAATACTTAATGATACTAAATGAACCAGTCAACCAACTAACAAAACAAGCAGTCAATCAACCAACCAACCAACCAACCAACCAACCAACCAATCAACCAACCAACCAATCAACCGGCCAACCAGTCAACCAACCAACCGGCCAACCAACCAACCAGTCAACCAACCAACCAACAAACCAACCAATCAACCGGTCAACCAACCAACCAACCAATCAACCAATCAACCAACCAACCAACCAGTCAACCAACCAACCAACCAACCAACCAATCAACCAACCAACCAGCCAACCAGTCAACCAACCAACCAAACAACCAACCAACCAACCAGTCAACCAACCAACCAACAAACCAACCAACCAACCGGTCAACCAACCAACCAACCAATCAACCAACCAACCAACCAGTCAACCAACCAACCAACTAACCAACCAATCAACCAACTAACCAGCCAACCAGTCAACCAACCAACCAAACAACCAACCAACCAACCAGTCAACCAACCAACCAACCATCCAACCAGTCAACCAATGAAACACTCAACCAACCAACCAGTCAACCAAAACCAGTCAACCAAAATCAGTCAACCAACCAACCAGTCAACCAACCAACCAGTCATCTAAACCCAGTCAATCAACCAGTCAACCAAAATCAGTCAACCAACTAACCACTCAACCAACCAACCACTCAACCAGCCAACCAGTCAACCAACCAACCATTCATCCAAAATCAGTCAATAAAATCCACTCACCCAACAAACCAGTCAACCAGAACCAGTCAACCAACCCGTCAACAAACCAACCAGTCAACTAAAACCACTCAACCAACCCGTCAACCAACCAACCAGTTAACTAAAACCACTCAACCAACCCGTCAACCAACCAACCACTCAACCAAAATCACTCAACCAACCAAGAAATCAACCAAAATCAGTCAACCAAATTCACTCAACCAACCAACCAGTCAACCAACCCGTCAACGAACCAACCAGTCAATTAAAACTAGTCAACCAAACCCACTCAACCAACCAATCAGTCAACCAAAACCAGTCAACCAACCAACCACTCAACCAGGCAACCAACCAGTAATACACTTTCCTGTTACATTAACTCTTTGGTTGATTTTTAAATATTATTTCAATCTTTTTTGGGCAATTTGCCCATGCTAGGCAACGTGCCCATGCTGGGCAACGTGCCCATGCTGGGCAACGTGCCCATGCTGGGCAACGTGCCCATGCTGGGCAACGTGCCCATGCTGGGCAACGTGCCCATGCTGGGCAACGTGCCCATGCTGGGCAACGTGCCCATGCTCGGCAATCGTGCCCATGCTGGGCAACGTGCCCATGCTGGGCAACGTGCCCATGCTGGGCAACGTGCCCATGCTGGGCAACGTGCCCATGCTGGGCAACGTGCCCATGCTGGGCAACGTGCCCATGCTGGGCAACGTGCCCATGCTGGGCAACGTGCCCATGCTGGGCAACGTGCCCATGCTGGGCAACGTGCCCATGCTGGGCAACATGCCCATGCTAGGCAACGTGCCCATGCTGGGCAACGTGCCCATGCTGGGCAACGTGCCCATCCTGGGCAATGTCCCCATGCTAGGGGCACAGGCCATAAAACAATTAAAGAAAAAGCCCTGGTCTTTGAAACTTGACGCCGCGGAATGATCAGAACATTTAGATAAATCCCCAGTAATCCAGCGAGTAATCCCCGCCCTCGGAAAGGCTTCTCACCAGACCTGCAGGTTACTGGTGAGATCAACCACCAGCCTCTCAATCCTCATTCACACAGACACCTCACAGTCGCAGCTTTCCTCTTGCCAACGCTAAATATCGTGTCAGCTGCACCAGCCTTTGAGAGAGAGAGAGAGAGAGAGAGAGAGAGAGAGAGAGAGAGAGAGAGAGAGAGAGAGAGAGAGAGAGAGAGAGAGAGAGAGAGAGAGAGATACAGAGGACTTTTTAGCATGAAAAAGGCGGGAGGGGGACGAAGGAATTAACGGAAGTGATATAAGTAGATGGGTGACGTGGACTATGAACATCTCTACTATATTAGTACTGTTACTGTCTTATTACTCGTGTTACTGGACTGTCACTATCCCAGTGACAGAAATAACAGGGAAACTTGGTAAAACCTCTTTGGAGTCCCATCAAAATAGCCATCATTATGAAGTCTCCAATAACCACCCAGCCATACTTATCATAGTTCAAAGCTTCCAGTAGAAGTTTGACACTGTTGTAGTCCCCCTTAAGATGCACTGAATGAGCCAAGGGAAGAGATGGATACTTGTTCCCATTGTGCAGAAGTACAGCTTTTAGGCTTCTGGAGGAGCTGTCAATGAAGAGTCTCCACTCATCTGGATTGCATGCAATTTCAAATGCATCAAACAGGCCTGATACATCATTACAGAAGCACAACCTGTCTTCATTAGTGAAGAAGCCTGAGGAATGTTGGTGACGTTTTCTTTGGCTTGTCAATTGCACAGTTTCATCTACGAAGTCCCACTCCTTGAGCCTTGAAGTCAAAAGCTCATCATTTGACTTTGTCAAACCAAGATCTCTCATAAAGTCACTGAGGTCTGTTTGGTTTGAGTAGTAAGGATTCCTCCCAATACACAAATAACCCGCACATAGAAGAGCTTACGACTATGAGATCATAGTCTTGTTCACTGTGCTCTTCATTTTCTGATTTCCTGCTTTCTTCTTCTGACAGTTGACTTCTTTCTGGAGGTGTAGGTGCAGGAAGATCAGCACTGTGTGGTGCTGGTGCAATAAAAGAGAGAAGGTCTAGATAAGAAATAGTAGGTGCATTTTTCCCAGTTCGGTGTTCGGAAGGATCCACCAGACAGAAGTAGCAGTTGGTTGAGTGATCAGTGGGTTCACACCATATTCTAGGAACACCAAACTTCATTGCTCTTTTTTCTCCTCTATATCATCCTGTAAAAGAACAAAAGAATTAGTTTCTGTTACAAAAATTTCATTTAAAAAAATGTTCCTATTCAAGATTTTACTCTTCATATAACTAATGACTTTCTTACCTTCCAATGTTTTCTTACAATGTTCACAAGTAACATGAGGCGCCCAGGTCTTGTCTTGGTCCACAACTGACATGACAAAATATGCTTTGTAAGCTTCACACATTTTTCTAGATGCTGTCACAGAGAACTTCTTTGCTCTTGTCTTAATGAATTGACCACATATGTAGCAGAATGCATATGGAGAATGATTACAGTCTCTTGGTGCCATTTCACTTCATCTGATGTGTCTTCTCAGGTAGCCAGAGCTGAAGTGAATGCTGGTTTGTGAGTCCCTGTTTTTATATTTGCCAACAAAATCCTAGAACATAATAGTTTTACATCAGTCTTTCTTGAAAGTGTTCCAGAAGTGTCCTGACCACAAAAGTAAAATTCTGGGATCAAAATTGCTTTTATAAATTTTGCTTAGTTATACCACAAGACGGGCAGAAAGCAGTAACTTCACTCTGGTTGTACCCTTCTCCAGAACATCACTTCATTTGAGATCATATATACCCAGGATGACTCGAGTCTGGAACACATTCGTACAACATTATGATGTCAAAGAGATAAAGTCAGTTGATCAAATGAAAATGCTGGCCCACAGATGGCTCCAACTTCATCCTGTTCCCTACTTGTATGTTTCATAACAATAAAAATGCTTTCAAATGAGCTGATGTAGGTAACAGTTCTTAGCTTGCCAATAAGTTAGGAATCCTTAACCTAACCTTGTCAAACACTGTGTAAAACAAAAACCACAAAAAATAAAATAAAATAAAATAAAATAAATGAGAAATGATGTTTATTTCCCAGGAACACGACAAAATTGGAATTTTGTTACAATAGTGAATTATGGGCCCACCACCACCTCTCAGGCTGGTCACTGCACATACCCCTGGGCCATACTTTATTTTCGATAAATTTAGGACTATATGCACCAATCTTCAGTTTATTACCAAATGTAGTGAACGTTCAGTGGACCACCCAAAATGTCACCATAGACCACTAGTGGTCCATGAACCAACAATTGAGCACCATTGTGTTAGGAGCTCGTCCAGCTGGTTCTTGAATGACTGTATTGTCTACATACAGCATTAGCTAATTCTCTTACAGCATTATCTAAATCTCTTTCTCTTAACTCTGCTATATCTTCTTCTTTTATGTAATTTGCAGACCATAACTGGACGGTATATTCAAGATGCTGTCTAACAAGTGCATTATAGAGTCAATATTGTGTTGTGTGCTTCTAGTTTAATGATATGAGAGCCAGCAGGCTGTTGCTGCTAGCAGACAGTCGTTGTTTGGTACTGCTGAGATCGTTGCTGATGATTACTCTTAGGTCCTTTTCTTCTCTTGTTTAGGTGGCTCGTGGCCTGGTAGACAAAGCTCTCGCTTCAAATCCCGAGTGTCCGGGTTCGATTCCCAGCAAGGGTGGAAACATTGGGCGTGTTTTGTTACACCTATTGTCCCGCTTTACCCATGAGTAAAATGGGTACCTGGGCGTTAGTCGATTGGTGTGGGTCGCATCTTGGGACAAAATTGACCGAATTTGCCCGAAATGCTCTACATAACAAGGGACTTTCTGTACAGTAATACGTCATTGATGTCAACTAGGCCTGTATACCTGGTACGTGTACTTGTAGAAGCAAAGATATTATTATTATTATTATTATTATTATTATTATTATTATTATTATTATTATTATTATTATTATTATTATTATAATTATTATTATTATTATTAGTTTGCTGCCAAATATTTCGTTTTCATGTGTGTATGTGTGTGTGAGTGAGAGAGACAGATAGACAGACAGACAGAGAAGGAGAGAGAGAGGGAGAGAGAGAGGGAGAGAGAGAGAGAGAGAGTGAGAGTGAGAGAGAGAGAGAGAGAGAGAGAGAGAGAGAGAGAGAGAGAGAGAGAGAGAGAGAGAGAGAGAGAGAGAGAGAGAGAGAGAGAGAGAGAGAGAGAGAGAGAGAGAGAGAGAGGGTGACCGGCAGAGTTTGTACTAATGATGAGGTAACGATAGTATAGCAGAGAGCCTTCTCTACTCTCGACCTCCCAGCAGAGTATACCATAGAGTGCAGCTCGTTCTCGGGAGTGCTGCTCCTCTCCACCCAGAGACAAGGAACTGTTCTTCACCACAGTTGCCCACTGAGAGTCTCCTCTACACTCCTTGCTTGGCCTTATAAAAGTCTCCTACTTCCAGCTGTCTCATGAAAAAACTGTTCAGAAGGTGCTACAAGGGTGAGAGTGTTCTCTCGTCACCAGGATGAAGGCAGTAACAATTTCCTGTTGCTCGCAAATACAAAACTGTTGGCCCAGTCTAAAGATCTCAGAGTGCGCATATATACAAATTTTTCCGGCCAGAGGAGAGTCGAACCTTCGAACTTTGGGACAGAGTATGTAGTACTACACACACCACGCGAGACTAGACAATACTCGCGTGACCAGCCAAGGTAGATGTTTCTTCCCAAAGTTTGTAGCTTTGAGTCTCTTCCAGCCTACGATATGCTTCTTCCGCCAAGTTTAAGCATGTGTGCATATGTATGCACACACACACACACACACGCACACGCATATATATATATACATATATACGCATATATATATATATATATATATATATATATATATATATATATATATATATATATATATATATATATACATATATATATATATATATATATATATATATATATATATATATATATATATATATATATATATATATATATATATATATATATATATATATATATAAACTGTTTCACTGTATACACGAGAATGTCCAGACACAAACAAAACATAATGGACACTCCGTACATACACTAACGTACATACACTAACATAAATACACTAACATACATACACGAATATACATACACTAACATACACTAACGTACATACACTAACATACATACATTAACATACATACACTAACATACATACACTAACATACATACATTAACATACATACATTAACATACATACACTAACATACATACACTAACATACATACATTAACATACATACACTAACATACATACACTAACATACATACAATAACATACATACACTAACATACATACACTAACATACATACATTAACATACACTAACATACATACATTAACATACATACACTAACATACATACACTAACATACATACATTAACATACACTAACATACATACACTAACATACATACACTAACATACATACATTAACATACATACATTAACATACATACACTAACATACATACACTAACATACATACACTAACATACATACACTAACATACATACACTAACATACATACATTAACATACATACACTAACATACATACATTAACATACACTAACATATATACACTAATATGCACTAACGTACATTCACTAACATACATACACTAACATACATACACTAACATACATACACTAACATACATACATTAACATACATACACTAACATACATACATTAACATACATACACTAACATACATACATTAACATACATACATTAACATACATACATTAACATACATACACTAACATACATACACTAACATACATACACTAACATACATACATTAACATACATACACTAACATACATACATTAACATACACTAACATATATACACTAATATGCGCTAACGTACATACACTAACATACATATACTAACATACATACATTAACATACATACACGAATATACATACACTAACATACATACACTAACATACATACACTAACATACATACATTAACATACATACACTAACATACATACATTAACATACACTAACATATATACACTAATATGCACTAACGTACATACACTAACATACATACACTAACATACATACATTAACATACATACATTAACATACATACACTAACATACATACACTAACATACATACATTAACATACATACATTAACATACATACACTAACATACATACACTAACATACATACATTAACATACATACACTAACATACATACACTAACATACATACATTAACATACATACACTAACATACATACACTAACATACATACATTAACATACACTAACATACATACATTAACATACATACACTAACATACATACACTAACATACATACATTAACATACACTAACATACACTTACATACACTAACATACAATTACATACACTTACATACATACATTAACATACATACACTAAAATACATACACTAACATACATACACTAACATACATACACTAACATACATACACTAACATACATACATTAACATACATACACTAACATACATACATTAACATACATACATTAACATACATACATTAACATACATACACTAACATACATACACTAACATACATACACTAACATACATACACTAACATACATACACTAACATACATACATTAACATACATACACTAACATACATACATTAACATACACTAACATATATACACTAATATGCACTAACGTACATACACTAACATAAATACACTAACATACATACACGAATATACATACACTAACGTACATACACTAACATACATACACTAACATACATACACTAACATTCATACACTAACGAACATACACTAACATACACTAACGTACATACACTAACATAAATACACTAACATACATACACTAACATAAATACACTAACATACATACACGAATATACATACGCTAACATACACACACTAACATACACTAACGTACATACACTAACATACATACACTAACATAAATACACTAACATACATACACTAACGTACATACACTAACATACATACACTAACATACACTAACGTACATACACTAACATACATGCACTAACATACGTACACTAACATACATACACTAACGTACATACACTAACATACACTAACATACATACAGAAACATAAATACACTAACATACATACACGAATATACATACACTAACGTACATAGACTAGCATACATACACTAACATACTTACGCTAACATACATAAACAACATACATACACTAACATACATAAACTAACATACATACACTAACATACATACACTAACAAACATGCACTAACATACATATACTAACATACATACACTAACATACATACACTAACATACATACACACACACTAGTGTGTGCTGCTACACACTGGTGTGTGCTGCTACACACTGGTGTGTGCTGCTACACACTGGTGTGTGCTGCTACACACTGGTGTGTGCTGCTACACACTGGTGTGTGCTCCTGCACACTGGTGTGTGCTGCTACACACTGGTGTGTGCTGCTACACACTGGTGTGTGCTGCTGCACACTGGTGTGTGCTCCTGCACACTGGTGTGTGCTGCTACACACTGGTGTGTGCTGCTGCACACTGGTGTGTGCTGCTGCACACTGGTGTGTGCTGCTACACACTGGTGTGTGCTGCTACACACTGGTGTGTGCTGCTACACACTGGTGTGTGCTGCTACACACTGGTGTGTGCTGCTACACACTGGTGTGTGCTGCTACACACTGGTGTGTGCTGCTACACACTGGTGTGTGCTGCTACACACTGGTGTGTGCTGCTACACACTGGTGTGTGCTGCTACACACTGGTGTGTGCTGCTACACACTGGTGTGTGCTGCTGCACACTGGTGTGTGCTGCTGCACACTGGTGTGTGCTGCTGCACACTGGTGTGTGCTGCTACACACTGGTGTGTGCTGCTACACACTGGTGTGTGCTGCTACACACTGGTGTGTGCTGCTACACACTGGTGTGTGCTGCTACACTCAGGTGTGTGCTGCTACACACTGGTGTGTGCTGCTACACACTGGTGTGTGCTGCTACACTCTGGTGTGTGCTGCTACACTCTGGTGTGTGCTGCTACACACTGGTGTGTGCTGCTACACACTGGTGTGTGCTGCTACACACTCGTCACAACAGGCAGCATCTGCGCTGAAGGCTACAAGCTTCACTCCAGAGGACTGTGCAAGTTATCATAGCCATTCCAGGATGCTGGGAATGAGTTCATTTTGCTTCCTGGTTATAGGGCACCTGCACATGAAAGTTTTTCATAGAATCTGGTCCCAGTTACCGTACACCAGAGTTGAAAAGTTGAAGCCGACAGGATGAGGCGTTCTCCAGTTAGGAGCCAAGTGTTCAAGAGTAGTTACAGAGAGAAAACAACCTGTCATCCACTTAAAGATCCCAGTAACTCTCTCTCTCTCTATGTATATATATATATATATATATATATATATATATATATATATATATATATATATATATATATATATATATATATGCAAGGAAGTGTCAATCACGAGAGGCAGTGTCACTCATGAGAGGCGGTGTCAATCATGAGAGACAGTGTCGGTCATGAGAGGCAGTGTCAATCATGAGAGACAGTGTCGGTCATGAGAGACAGTGTCAATCATGAGAGACAGTGTCGGTCATGAGAGGCAGTGTCAATCATGAGAGATAGTGTCGGTCATAAGAGACAGTGTCGGTCATGAGAGGCAGTGTCAATCATGAGAGACAGTGTCGGTCATGAGAGGCGGTGTCAATCATGAGAGACAGTGTCGGTCATGAGAGACAGTGTCAATCATGAGAGACAGTGTCGGTCATGAGAGGCAGTGTCAATCATGAGAGATAGTGTCGGTCATAAGAGACAGTGTCGGTCATGAGAGGCAGTGTCAATCATGAGAGATAGTGTCGGTCATGAGAGACAGTGTCGGTCATGAGAGGCAGTGTCGGTCATGAGAGACAGTGTCGGTCATGAGAGACAGTGTCAATCATGAGAGACAGTGTCGGTCATGAGAGACAGTGTCGGTCATGAGAGACAGTGTCGGTCATGAGAGGCAGTGTCAATCATGAGAGATAGTGTCGGTCATGAGAGACAGTGTCGGTCATGAGAGGCAGTGTCGGTCATGAGAGGCAGTGTCAATCATGAGAGACAGTGTCAATCATGAGAGACAGTGTCGGTCATGAGAGACAGTGTCGGTCATGAGAGACAGTGTTGGTCATGAGAGACAGTGTCAATCATGAGAGGCAGTGTCAATCATGAGAGACAGTGTCGGTCATGAGAGACAGTGTCAATCATGAGAGATAGTGTCGGTCATGAGAGACAGTGTCAATCATGAGAGACAGTGTTGGTCATGAGAGACAGTGTCAATCATGAGAGACAGTGTCAATCATGAGAGACAGTGTCGGTCATGAGAGACAGTATCGGTCATGAGAGACAGTGTCGGTCATGAGAGACAGTGTCGGTCATGAGAGACAGTGTCGGTCATGAGAGACAGTGTCGGTCATGAGAGACAGTGTCAATCATGAGAGACAGTGTCAATCATGAGAGACAGTGTCGGTCATGAGAGACAGTGTCGGTCATGAGAGACAGTGTCGGTCATGAGAGACAGTGTCGGTCATGAGAGACAGTGTCAATCATGAGAGACAGTGTCAATCATGAGAGACAGTGTCGGTCATGAGAGACAGTGTCGGTCATGAGAGACAGTGTCGGTCATGAGAGACAGTGTCAATCATGAGAGGCAGTGTCGGTCATGAGAGACAGTGTCGGTCATGAGAGACAGTGTCGGTCATGAGAGACAGTGTCAATCATGAGAGACAGTGTCAATCATGAGAGGCAGTGTCGGTCATGAGAGACAGTGTCGGTCATGAGAGACAGTGTCAATCATGAGAGGCAGTGTCAATCATGAGAGGCAGTGTCAATCATGAGAGACAGTCTCAATCATGAGAGACAGTGTCGGTCCTGAGAGGCAGTGTCAATCATGAGAGACAGTGTCGGTCATGAGAGGCAGTGTCGGTCATGAGAGACAGTGTCGGTCATGAGAGGCAGTGTCAATCATGAGAGACAGTGTCGGTCATGAGAGGCAGTGTCGGTCATGAGAGGCAGTGTCGGTCATGAGAGGCAGTGTCAATCATGAGAGACAGTGTCGGTCATGAGAGGCAATGTCAATCATGAGAGGCAGTGTCAATCATGAGAGACAGTGTCGGTCATGAGAGGCAATGTCAGTCATGAGAGGCAGTGTCAATCATGAGAGACAGTGTCAATCATGAGAGACAGTGTCGGTCATGAGAGGCAATGTCAGTCATGAGAGGCAGTGTCAATCATGAGAGACAGTGTCAATCATGAGAGACAGTGTCGGTCATGAGAGGCAGTGTCAATCATGAGAGACAGTGTCGGTCATGAGAGACAGTGTCAATCATGAGAGACAGTGTCGGTCATGAGAGGCAGTGTCAATCATGAGAGATAGTGTCGGTCATAAGAGACAGTGTCGGTCATGAGAGGCAGTGTCAATCATGAGAGACAGTGTCGGTCATGAGAGGCGGTGTCAATCATGAGAGACAGTGTCGGTCATGAGAGACAGTGTCAATCATGAGAGACAGTGTCGGTCATGAGAGGCAGTGTCAATCATGAGAGATAGTGTCGGTCATAAGAGACAGTGTCGGTCATGAGAGGCAGTGTCAATCATGAGAGATAGTGTCGGTCATGAGAGACAGTGTCGGTCATGAGAGGCAGTGTCGGTCATGAGAGACAGTGTCGGTCATGAGAGACAGTGTCAATCATGAGAGACAGTGTCGGTCATGAGAGACAGTGTCGGTCATGAGAGACAGTGTCGGTCATGAGAGGCAGTGTCAATCATGAGAGATAGTGTCGGTCATGAGAGACAGTGTCGGTCATGAGAGGCAGTGTCGGTCATGAGAGGCAGTGTCAATCATGAGAGACAGTGTCAATCATGAGAGACAGTGTCGGTCATGATAGACAGTGTCGGTCATGAGAGACAGTGTTGGTCATGAGAGACAGTGTCAATCATGAGAGGCAGTGTCAATCATGAGAGACAGTGTCGGTCATGAGAGACAGTGTCAATCATGAGAGATAGTGTCGGTCATGAGAGACAGTGTCAATCATGAGAGACAGTGTTGGTCATGAGAGACAGTGTCAATCATGAGAGACAGTGTCAATCATGAGAGACAGTGTCGGTCATGAGAGACAGTATCGGTCATGAGAGACAGTGTCGGTCATGAGAGACAGTGTCGGTCATGAGAGACAGTGTCGGTCATGAGAGACAGTGTCGGTCATGAGAGACAGTGTCAATCATGAGAGACAGTGTCAATCATGAGAGACAGTGTCGGTCATGAGAGACAGTGTCGGTCATGAGAGACAGTGTCGGTCATGAGAGACAGTGTCGGTCATGAGAGACAGTGTCAATCATGAGAGACAGTGTCAATCATGAGAGACAGTGTCGGTCATGAGAGACAGTGTCGGTCATGAGAGACAGTGTCGGTCATGAGAGACAGTGTCAATCATGAGAGGCAGTGTCGGTCATGAGAGACAGTGTCGGTCATGAGAGACAGTGTCGGTCATGAGAGACAGTGTCAATCATGAGAGACAGTGTCAATCATGAGAGGCAGTGTCGGTCATGAGAGACAGTGTCGGTCATGAGAGACAGTGTCGGTCATGAGAGGCAGTGTCAATCATGAGAGGCAGTGTCAATCATGAGAGACAGTCTCAATCATGAGAGACAGTGTCGGTCCTGAGAGGCAGTGTCAATCATGAGAGACAGTGTCGGTCATGAGAGGCAGTGTCGGTCATGAGAGACAGTGTCGGTCATGAGAGGCAGTGTCAATCATGAGAGACAGTGTCGGTCATGAGAGGCAGTGTCGGTCATGAGAGGCAGTGTCGGTCATGAGAGGCAGTGTCAATCATGAGAGACAGTGTCGGTCATGAGAGGCAATGTCAATCATGAGAGGCAGTGTCAATCATGAGAGACAGTGTCGGTCATGAGAGGCAATGTCAGTCATGAGAGGCAGTGTCAATCATGAGAGACAGTGTCAATCATGAGAGACAGTGTCGGTCATGAGAGGCAATGTCAGTCATGAGAGGCAGTGTCAATCATGAGAGACAGTGTCAATCATGAGAGACAGTGTCGGTCATGAGAGACAGTGTCGGTCATGAGAGACAGTGTTGGTCATGAGAGGCAGTGTCAATCATGAGAGACAGTGTCAATCATGAGAGACAGTGTCGGTCATGAGAGGCAATGTCAGTCATGAGAGGCATTGTCAATCATGAGAGACAGTGTCGGTCATGAGAGACAGTGTCGGTCATGAGAGGCAATGTCAGTCATGAGAGGCAGTGTCAATCATGAGAGACAGTGTCGGTCATGAGAGGCAATGTCAGTCATGAGAGGCAGTGTCAATCATGAGAGACAGTGTCAATCATGAGAGACAGTGTCGGTCATGAGAGACAGTGTCGGTCATGAGAGACAGTGTTGGTCATGAGAGGCAGTGTCAATCATGAGAGACAGTGTCAATCATGAGAGACAGTGTCGGTCATGAGAGGCAGTGTCGGTCATGAGAGGCAGTGTCGGTCATGAGAGGCAGTGTCGGTCATGAGAGGCAGTGTCAATCATGAGGGGCAGTGTCAATCATGAGAGACAGTGTCAATCATGAGAGACAGTGTCGGTCATGAGAGACAGTGTCGGTCATGAGAGACAGTGTCGGTCATGAGAGACAGTGTCAATCATGAGAGACAGTGTCAATCATGAGAGACAGTGTCGGTCATGAGAGACAGTGTCGGTCATGAGAGACAGTGTCGGTCATGAGAGACAGTGTCGGTCATGAGAGACAGTGTCAATCATGAGAGACAGTGTCAATCATGAGAGACAGTGTCGGTCATGAGAGACAGTGTCGGTCATGAGAGACAGTGTCGGTCATGAGAGACAGTGTCAATCATGAGAGACAGTGTCAATCATGAGAGACAGTGTCGGTCATGAGAGACAGTGTCGGTCATGAGAGACAGTGTCGGTCATGAGAGACAGTGTCGGTCATGAGAGACAGTGTCAATCATGAGAGACAGTGTCAATCATGAGAGACAGTGTCGGTCATGAGAGACAGTGTCGGTCATGAGAGACAGTGTCGGTCATGAGAGACAGTGTCAATCATGAGAGGCAGTGTCGGTCATGAGAGACAGTGTCGGTCATGAGAGACAGTGTCGGTCATGAGAGACAGTGTCAATCATGAGAGACAGTGTCAATCATGAGAGGCAGTGTCGGTCATGAGAGACAGTGTCGGTCATGAGAGACAGTGTCGGTCATGAGAGGCAGTGTCAATCATGAGAGGCAGTGTCAATCATGAGAGACAGTCTCAATCATGAGAGACAGTGTCGGTCCTGAGAGGCAGTGTCAATCATGAGAGACAGTGTCGGTCATGAGAGGCAGTGTCGGTCATGAGAGACAGTGTCGGTCATGAGAGGCAGTGTCAATCATGAGAGACAGTGTCGGTCATGAGAGGCAGTGTCGGTCATGAGAGGCAGTGTCGGTCATGAGAGGCAGTGTCAATCATGAGAGACAGTGTCGGTCATGAGAGGCAATGTCAATCATGAGAGGCAGTGTCAATCATGAGAGACAGTGTCGGTCATGAGAGGCAATGTCAGTCATGAGAGGCAGTGTCAATCATGAGAGACAGTGTCAATCATGAGAGACAGTGTCGGTCATGAGAGGCAATGTCAGTCATGAGAGGCAGTGTCAATCATGAGAGACAGTGTCAATCATGAGAGACAGTGTCGGTCATGAGAGACAGTGTCGGTCATGAGAGACAGTGTTGGTCATGAGAGGCAGTGTCAATCATGAGAGACAGTGTCAATCATGAGAGACAGTGTCGGTCATGAGAGGCAATGTCAGTCATGAGAGGCATTGTCAATCATGAGAGACAGTGTCGGTCATGAGAGACAGTGTCGGTCATGAGAGGCAATGTCAGTCATGAGAGGCAGTGTCAATCATGAGAGAGTGTGTCGGTCATGAGAGGCAATGTCAGTCATGAGAGGCAGTGTCAATCATGAGAGACAGTGTCAATCATGAGAGACAGTGTCGGTCATGAGAGACAGTGTCGGTCATGAGAGACAGTGTTGGTCATGAGAGGCAGTGTCAATCATGAGAGACAGTGTCAATCATGAGAGACAGTGTCGGTCATGAGAGGCAGTGTCGGTCATGAGAGGCAGTGTCCGTCATGAGAGGCAGTGTCGGTCATGAGAGGCAGTGTCAATCATGAGGGGCAGTGTCAATCATGAGAGACAGTGTCGGTCATGAGAGACAGTGTCGGTCATGGGAGACAGTGTCAATCATGAGAGACAGTGTCAATCATGAGAGACAGTGTCGGTCATGAGAGGCAGTGTCGGTCATGAGAGGCAGTGTCAATCATGAGAGGCAGTGTCAATCATGAGAGACAGTGTCAATCATGAGAGACAGTGTCGGTCATGAGAGGCAGTGTCGGTCATGAGAGGCAGTGTCAATCATGAGAGGCAGTGTCAATCATGAGAGACAGTGTCGGTCATGAGAGACAGTGTCGGTCATGAGAGGCATTGTCAATCATGAGAGACAGTGTCGGTCATGAGAGGCAGTGTCGGTCATGAGAGGCAGTGTCAATCATGAGAGACAGTGTCGGTCATGAGAGACAGTGTCGGTCATGAGAGGCAGTGTCGGTCATGAGAGACAGTGTCGGTCATGAGAGACAGTGTCGGTCATGAGAGACAGTGTCGGTCATGAGAGACAGTGTCGGTCATGAGAGGCAGTGTCGGTCATGAGAGACAGTGTCGGTCATGAGAGACAGTGTCGGTCATGAGAGACAGTGTCGGTCATGAGAGACAATGTCGGTCATGAGAGGCAGTGTCGGTCATGAGAGGCAGTGTCGGTCATGAGAGACAGTGTCGGTCATGAGAGACAGTGTCGGTCATGAGAGGCAGTGTCGGTCATGAGAGACAGTGTCGGTCATGAGAGGCAGTGTCGGTCATGAGAGGCAGTGTCAATCATGAGAGGCAGTGTCAACCATGAGAGACAGTGTCAATCATGAGAGACAGTGTCGGTCATGAGAGGCAGTGTCGGTCATGAGAGGCAGTGTCAATCATGAGAGGCAGTGTCAATCATGAGAGGCAGTGTCAATCATGAGAGACAGTGTCGGTCATGAGAGGCAGTGTCGGTCATGAGAGGCAGTGTCAATCATGAGAGACAGTGTCGGTCATGAGAGACAGTGTCGGTCATGAGAGGCAGTGTCGGTCATGAGAGACAGTGTCGGTCATGAGAGACAGTGTCGGTCATGAGAGACAGTGTCGGTCATGAGAGACAGTGTCGGTCATGAGAGGCAGTGTCGGTCATGAGAGACAGTGTCGGTCATGAGAGACAGTGTCGGTCATGAGAGGCAGTGTCGGTCTTGAGAGACAGTGTCGGTCATGAGAGGCAGTGTCGGTCATGAGAGGCAGTGTCGGTCATGAGAGACAGTGTCGGTCATGAGAGGCAGTGTCGGTCATGAGAGGCAGTGTCGGTCATGAGAGACAGTGTCGGTCATGAGAGGCAGTGTCGGTCATGAGAGGCAGTGTCGGTCATGAGAGACAGTGTCGGTCATGAGAGGCAGTGTCGGTCATGAGAGACAGTGTCGGTCATGAGAGGCAGTGTCGGTCATGAGAGACAGTGTCGGTCATGAGAGGCAGTGTCGGTCATGAGAGACAGTGTCGGTCATGAGAGGCAGTGTCGGTCATGAGAGACAGTGTCGGTCATGAGAGGCAGTGTCGGTCATAGGGAAAGATGGAGGGAAGGAAGGAAGGTGGGAGGGAAGGTAAGGTGGGAGGGAAGGAGGAGGAGGGAAGTATGGCGGGAGGGAAGGAGGAGGAGGGAAGTATGGTGGGAGGGAAGGAGGAGGAGGGAAGGATGGTGAGAGGGAAGGAGGAGGAGGGAAGGATGGTGAGAGGGAAGGAGGAGGAAGGAAGGATGGTGAGAGGGAAGGAGGAGGAGGGAAGGATGGTGAGAGGGAAGGAGGAGGAGGGAAGGATGGTGAGAGGGAAGGAGGAGGAAGGAAGGATGGTGAGAGGGAAGGAGGAGGAGAGAAGGATGGTGAGAGGGAAGGAGGAGGAAGGAAGGATGGTGAGAGGGAAGGAGGAGGAGAGAAGGATGGTGAGAGGGAAGGAGGAGGAGAGAAGGATGGTGAGAGGGAAGGAGGAGGAGAGAAGGATGGTGAGAGGGAAGGAGGAGGAGAGAAGGATGGTGAGAGGGAAGGAGGAGGAGAGAAGGATGGTGAGAGGGAAGGAGGAGGAGAGAAGGATGGTGAGAGGGAAGGAGGAGGAGAGAAGGATGGTGAGAGGGAAGGAGGAGGAGAGAAGGATGGTGAGAGGGAAGGAGGAGGAGAGAAGGATGGTGAGAGGGAAGGAGGAGGAGAGAAGGATGGTGAGAGGGAAGGAGGAGGAGAGAAGGATGGTGAGAGGGAAGGAGGAGGAGAGAAGGATGGTGAGAGGGAAGGAGGAGGAGAGAAGGATGGTGAGAGGGAAGGAGGAGGAGAGAAGGATGGTGAGAGGGAAGGAGGAGGAGAGAAGGATGGTGAGAGGGAAGGAGGAGGAGAGAAGGATGGTGAGAGGGAAGGAGGAGGAGAGAAGGATGGTGAGAGGGAAGGAGGAGGAAGGAAGGATGGTGAGAGGGAAGGAGGAGGAGAGAAGGATGGTGAGAGGGAAGGAGGAGGAAGGAAGGATGGTGAGAGGGAAGGAGGAGGAAGGAAGGATGGTGAGAGGGAAGGAGGAGGAAGGAAGGATGGTGAGAGGGAAGGAGGAGGAAGGAAGGATGGTGAGAGGGAAGGAGGAGGAAGGAAGGATGGTGAGAGGGAAGGAGGAAGGGAGTGCACAAGCTGGTCGATACACAAGTGACCCAGATCATGCGGACTCTCCCTCACTCTCTCACTCTCCCTCACTCTCACTCTCCCTCACTCTCCCTCACTATCCTCAATCTCTCTCACTCTCCTTCACTCTCCTTCACTCTCCCTCACTCTCTCTTACTCACCTTCACTCTCGTTCACTCTCACTCTTTTGTCACTTTTTTCACTCTCCCTCACTCTCCCTCACTCTCCCTTACTCTCCCGTACTCTCCCTCGCTGTCGTTCACTCTCCCTCACTCTCCCTCACTCTCCTTCACTCTCCCTTACTCTCCCGTACTCTCCCTCACTCTCCTTCACTCTCCCTCACTCTCCTTCACTCTCCCTTACTCTCATGTACTCTCCCTCACTCTCCTTCACTCTCCCTCACTCTCCTTCACTCTCCCTTACTCTCCCGTTCTCTCCCTCACTGTCGTTCACCCTCCCTAACTCTCCTTCACTCTCCCTCACTCTCCCTCACTCTCCCTCACTCTCCCTCACTCTCCTTCACTCTCCTTCACTCTCCCTCACTCTCCCTCACTCTCCTTCACTCTCCCTCACTCTCCTTCACTCTCTCACTCCCTCACTCTCCTTCACTTTCCCTCACTCTCCCTCACTCTCCCTCACTCTCCTTCACTCTCCCTCACTCTCCCTCACTCTCCCTCACTCTCCTTCACTCTCCCTCACTCTCCTTCACTCTTTCACTCCCTTACTCTCCTTCACTCTCCCTCACTCTCCTTCACTCTCCCTTGCTCTCCCGTACTCTCCCTCACTCTCCTTCATTCTCCCTCACTCTCCTTCACTCTCCCTCACTCTCCCTCACTCTCCTTCACTCTCCCTCACTCTCGTTCACTCTCTCTCACTCTCCTTCACTCTCCCTTACTATCCCGTACTCTCCCTCACTCTCCTTCACTCTCCCTCACTCTCCTTCACTCTCCTTCACTCTCCTTCACTCTCCTTCACTTTCCTTCACTCTCCTTCACTCTCCCTCACTCTCCTTCACTCTCCTTCACTTTCCTTCACTCTCCTTCACTCTCCCTCACTCTCCTTCACTCTCCCTCACTCTCCTTCACTTTCCTTCACTCTCCCTCACTCTCCTTCACTCTCCTTCACTCCCTCTCACTCTCGTTCACTCTCCCTCACTCTCCTTCACTCTCCCTTACTCTCCCGTATTCTCCCTCACTCTCCTTCACTCTCCCTCGCTCTCCTTCACTCTCCCTTACTCTCCCGTTCTCTCCCTCACTGTCGTTCACTCTCCCTCACTCTCCTTCACTCTCCCTCACTCTCCCTCACTCTCATTCACTCTCAGTAACTCTCCTTCACTCTCCCTTACTCTCCCATACTCTCCCTCACTCTCCTTCACTCTCCCTCACTCTCCCTCACTCTCTCTTACTTTCCTTCACTCTCCCTCTCTCTCCTTCACTCTCCCTCACTCTCCTTCACTCTCCCTTACTCTCCCGTACTCTCCCTCACTCTCCTTCACTCTCCCTCACTCTCCTTCACTCTCCCTTACTCTCCCGTTCTCTCCCTCACTGTCGTTCACTCTCCCTCACTGTCGTTCACTCTCCCTTACTGCCGTTCACTCTCCCTCACTCTCCCTCACTCTCCCTCACTCTCCCTTACTCTCCCGTTGTCTCCCTCACTGTCGTTTACTCTCCCTCACTGTCCTTCACTCTCCCTTACTGACGTTCACTCTCCTTCACTCTCCCTCACTCTCTCTTACTTTCACTGTTCGTAATACGAATATATAAAAATTACGTTATCCATTAACCTTTGTAGTTAGATTCTGAAACATAATGCAGAGCACTCTGATGTATTAATACAACAGCAACAACAACACAGTACAGTATCACAATACTACAACACAGTACAGTAACACAATACAGCAACACAGTACAGTAACACAATACAACAACACAGTACAGTAACACAATACAACAACACAGTACAGTATC
>NC_091294.1:4907286-4942286 GCF_038502225.1 Cherax quadricarinatus | reverse complement strand
GTAGAAATATACCTAGTTGGATGAATCTTATTGTGGCTAGCTGGTCTAGTGGCTAACGCGACGGGCTGGAGTTTTGAGACTCTATGACCGCGGGTTCAATCCCGGCCGGGGGTATGGTTTACGATAGTGGGCCAGTTCAACATGGGTTCGAATCCTTGGCTAGCGCAGTGTTTTTATTGATCAATACCACTCGTCCGAGGTTACAATAATAAGAACATAAGAACATAAGAAAGAGGAACACTGCGACAGGCCTACTGACCCATGCGAAGCAGGTCTATGTCACCCTCCGGCTTATCCTAGTGACAAGCCTAGTCATTTCACTTCCACTTAAGGAAGGAGCACGGCATCAGACCTAGTAGCACAAGCTAGTCAGCTCCAACTCACACCCACCCACACCACACTCATTCATTTATCTAACCTATTTCTAAGACTACACAACGTTTTAGTCTCTATAACTGTACTCGGGAGTTTGTTCCACTCATCCACAACTCTATTACCAAACCAGTGCTTTCCTAAATCCTTCCTGAATCTGAATTTTTCAAACTTGAAACCATTGCTGCGAGTCCTGTCTCGGATGGAAATTTTCAGCACGCTATTTACATCCCCTTTATTTATTCCTGTTTTCCATTTATACACCTCGATCATATCTCCCCTAATTCTACGCATTTCTGGAGAGTGCAGATTCAGGGCCTTCAGTCTATCCTCATAGAGAAGATTTCTGATACATGGGATTAACTTTGTCATCCTCCTCTATACGCTTTCCAGTGCATTTATATCCATTCTGTAATACGGTGACCAGAACTGAGCAGCATAATCTAAATGAGGCCTAACCAATGATATATAGAGTTGAAGAACAACCTGAGGATTTCTATTATTTATACTACTAGACATGAAGCCAAAGATTCTGTTAGCTTTTTTGCGAACACTAATGCACTGTTGTCTTGGTTTCAGATTACTGCTAACCAGAACTCCTAAATCCTTTTTGCAATCAAGAGTATTAAGAGCTACATTTAGTTTATATGTAGCATGGTTAGTTTCCTGTCCAACATTTAGAACTTTACATTTGTCTGTATTAAATTGCATCTGCCACTTCTCGGACCATTGCACTTGCCTATTCAAATCATCCTGGAGTGCTCTAGTGTTCTCATTAGAATGAATTGGACGGCCTATTTTGGTGTCATTAGCAAATTTTCTTATATCGCTATTTATTCCCTCATCTATGTCGCTTATGTAAATTGTGAACAACAAGGGGCCCAACCCTGACCCCTGAGGAACACCGCTTGTGACGTGCCCCCATTTATGCAAACTCTCTGCTGCCTATTTGTCAACCATGCCTCTACCCAGGAAAAAATTTCTCCTCCTATTCCGTGTGCCTTAAGTTTCCTCAATAGCCTCTGATGTGGAACTTTATCGAAAGCCTTACTGAAGTCCATATACACAATATCATATTCATTACCATGATCTACCTCCTCAAAAACCTAAGTGAAAAAAGTTAGTAAATTCGTAAGACAGGAACGCCCCTTTGTAAAACTGTGTTGAGATTCATTAATCAGTTTATGCCTATCAAGATGGCTACGAATTGTTTAGGCAACTACTGGTTCCATAAATTTTCCTACTATGGAGTTAAGGCTTATTGGTCTAAAGTTCGAAGCTAATGACCTGTTACCTGCCTTGTAAATGGGTATTACATTTGGTATTTTCCACTTTCTAGCACTATGCCAGTTTGTAGTGATATGTTAAAAAGAAAAGGCAAAGGTATGCTAAGTTCGTCTTTACATTCCTTTAACACCCTTGCAAACAGTTTATCAGGACCTGGGGATTTGCTAGGTTTTAATTTCTCTATTTGTCTGAGGATCATATCACTAGTTACCAGAATCGTGCATAGTTTTTTATTGTCCTGTTTTACATAATATATTATTTCTGGAATTTCGCTAGTATTTTCCTGGGTAAAAACTGAGAGGAAGTAAGTAATGAAAATTTCACACATTTCCTTTTCACTGTCAGTGATCTGACCAGAGTTACTCTTAAGTGGGCCTATCTTGTCCTTAATCTTACTTCTGTATACCTGAAAGAACCCTTTTGGGTTAGTCTTCGGATCCCTTGTGACCTTAGCCTCATAATCCCTTTTTGCTTTTCCTAATCCTTGTTTTTATTTTGCCTATATCTATATATGCCTCTCTTTTGACCAATGAGATGTTTTAATCTATTTTTCATCCATTTGGGATCATTTTTGTTAGATCTAATTTCCCTACTTGGAACAAATATTGTCTGAAATATTGCTCTGAAAAACCAACACCACCTACCTGACCATAGTTGCGTTATCCCAATTTAGCCCACCCAGGTAATTTCTCAGTCCCATGAAGTCGGCCAAGGAAAAGTCTGGGACAGAGATTTGATTGCAGTTATCTGGGTAATTCCATGATATACTGAAACTATGTGGTTTGTGATCACTTTCCCCAAGCTTTACGATGACGGTACCAAGTGAATGTTGTTCCAGGAGCTAGACGCCTGTGTTCCTTCAGTCTAGAGCCAAGTAACTGTGAGCTTTCTTTTGGAAAGTTAAGGTCTCTCTTAAGGTCTCTCACCAAGTCATTGAGCCCAACTTGGTTGAAAGGTATGGGATAGTCATTTGTTGGTGGTTCATAGTCTACTTCCATCTCCTTAGAATCACTGGTACCAGAATCTGATGAAATTTTCTATGTCTCAGGTGGCACAGGTACAGGAATATCTTCAGAGTGTGGAACAGGCATTAATGCTGAAGGAATATTTGGGTATATTATGTGATCTTTAGTCTTCTTGTCGAGTCCAGCTACTTTAGTCATACAAAAGTAGCAGTCATCATGGTAGTTCATCTGCTCCCGCCATACCATTGGTACTCCAAAGGGGATACATTTAAGTTTTCCAACTGACCACATTTGGAGCTTACTGATGCAACTCTTGCAAGCTTTGTGTGGCGCAAATGGTTTGTCTTGGTCTCCAAGGTTGCAGCCAAAATAAGCAAACTAGCAGCGCTTCAATAAAGGAGCAATGTTGCTCCAGGAATCTAAAGGGGTGAATTGCTGGCAGACATAACAAAATATGTCTGGTGAATTTATGCAGCCTCTAGACATATTAATAATCTGAAAATAAATAAAATATATTGGAATTAACATCTGAGTCAATATAAGGTAAGCATTTTAATTGGTAATATACCACTTTCTCATTTATTTATGTTATACGAAAAGAGAAAAGTAACGTTTCCGTATAACTTGACAACCTGATGTGATACAGATGAGTTTAAAAAACACAGTGAATCACTATTTTCCATATATGTACCGAAAAAAAAGAACATAGAGTCAATAAAAAAATCATGCAGACCAGTGTTATTTTTTATTTTATTTCTTTTATTAACACATCGGCCGTCTCCCACCAAGGCAGGGTGGCCCGAAAAAGAAAAACTTTCATCATCATTCACTCCATCACTGTCTTGCCTGAAGGGTGATTTACACTACAGTTATAAAACTGCAACATTAACACCCCTCCTTCAGAGTGCAGACACTGTACTTCCCACCTCCAGGACTCAAGTCCGGCCAGCCGGGTTCCTTGAATCCCTTCATAAATGTTACTTTGATCACACTCCAACAGCACGTCAAGTATTAAAAACCATTTGTATCAATTCACTCCTATCAAATATGCTCACTAATGTTTGCTGGAAGTCCAAGCCCCTCGCACACAAAACCTCCTTTACCCCTCCCTCTAACCCCTCAAAGGCCGACCCCTACCCCGCCTTCCCTCCACTACAGATTTATACACTCTCGAAGTCATTCTGTTTTGTTCCGTTCTCTCTACATGTCCGAACCACCTCAACAACCCCTCCTCAGCCTGTCATGTAGGGGGGTAATGATTAGGGGAATATGGGGGTAAGCGGGGGGAGTCAGTAGGCAGGGGATAGGCAGGCGAGGTGGTAGGAGAGATGATTAGCGGAGATAGGTAATGTGAGGTCACTGGTGACTATAACTTCACCTCTCATTACTCTACCCACCACTCCACACTACTCACTCTCTCACTACTTTAACTGAAATAAACTAATGAATAAATAACGGGGACAGTGAATATCACTATTCTACTCAAACAAAGTTTATTAGTAAGTCTTTGTACAATAATATATTTGGGAACAGGAGAACATTATTGTGGTTTAGACAAATGGGGTGGTACACATAAGCAGTGAGACAGGGAACACAATCAACTTGACGAGAATGAATATAACTTACAATATAGCACAGAGGACAGTTCACTACAGGAACTAAGCCACAGGTCCCAAGACCTACACAGCATGAGTGAGTACTGCTCCAAGCCAGTACTCTGCCCAATGCCTCCAACAGTCTCCTCCAGAGACTTCAGCAGCCTTCTCCCGAGCCTTGCACACTGGCCAGAGCTCCTCTCGACGTCTGTGTGCTCAGAGCTCTGCACCCAGGCCAGAGCTCCACACGAATCTCTCTCTGCTCAGCTGTTCCTTGGGCTTATATTGTCCCGAGAGCACCCCCCACAATGAGGTGTGCGCATGTGGTGTTGATCTGACGCCAAGGTCTGACGCCGTCCAGAACAAAAGACCTCAGTCTTAAGCCAAAAAGGCGTTACTCTGACAGACATTTGCCAAGGCAAGGTGTGACCATATAATTGGTTATATTAGGTCTCCCAAGAGACCTCACAAGCCCAGCTGAACTACATCACAAGCCCTCTGGATAATAGTTTTGGTAATCCCGCACCTTCTCCTAATTTCCATACTACGAATTCTCTGCATTATATTCACACTACACATTGCCCTCAGACATGACATCTCCACTGCCTCCAGCCTCCTCCTCGTTGCAACATTCATCACCCATGCTTCACACCCATACAAGTGTTGGTACAGCTATACTCTCATGCATTCCCCTCTTTGCTTCCATGGGCAAAGTTCTTTGTCTGCACACTCTTAAGTGCACCACTCACCCTTTTCCCCTCATCAATTTTATGATTCACCTCATCCTTCATAGACCCATCTGCTGACACGTCCACTTCTAAATATTTGAATACATTCACCTCCTTCAAACTCTCTCCCTCCAATCTGATATCCAATCTTTCGTCACCTAATCTTTTTGTTATTCTCACCACCTTACTCTTTTCTATATTCACTTTTAATTTTCTTCTTTTACATACCTTACCAAACTCATCCACCAACCTCTGCAACTTCTCTTCAGACTCTCCCAAAAGCACAGTGTCATCAGCAAAGAGCAACTGTGATAACTCCCACTTGTGTTTGATTCTTTATCTTTTAACTCCACACCTCTTGCCAAGACACTCTCATTCACTTCTCTTACAACCCCATCTATAAATATATTGAACAACCACGGAGACAATACACATCCTTGTTTAAGGCCTGCTTTTACTGGGAAATAATCTCCCTCTCTCCTACATACTCTAAGCTGAGCCTCACTATCCTCATAAAAAATCTTCACTGCTTTCAGTAACCTACCAAGATCTGCCACATTGCCTCCCTATCCACCCTGTCGTATGCCTTTTCCAAATCCATAAATGCCACAAAAACCTCTTTACCCTTATCTAAATTGTGCTCACCTATATGTTTCATTGTAAACACTTGGTCTACACCCCCCCCCTACCTTTCCTAAAGCCTCCTTGTTCATCTGCTATCCTACTCTCCATCTTACTCTTAATTCTTTCAATAATAACTCTACCATACACTTTACCAGGTGTACTCAACAGACTTATTCCCCTATAATTTTGGCATTCTCTTTTGTCCCCTTTGCCTTTATACAAAGGAACTATGCATGCTTTCTGCCAATCCCCAGGTACCTTACCCTCTTCCATACATTTATTAAATAATAGCACCAACCACTCCCAAATTATATCCCCATCTGCTTTTAACATTTCTATCTTTATTCCATCAATCCCTTCATTCTACCCACTGCCTCACGAACTTTCCCCACACTCACAACTGGCTCTTCCTCACTCCTACAAGATGTTATTCCTCCTTGCCCTATATACGAAATCACAGCTTCCTTATCTTCGTCAACATTTAACAATTCCTCAAAATATTCTCTCCATCTTCCTGATACCTCTACCTCTCCATTTAATAACTCTCCTCTCCTATTTTTAACTGTCAAATCCATTTGTTCCCTATGCTTCCTCAACTTAATAGTCTCACTCCAAAACTTTTTCTTATTTTCAACAAAATTTGTTGATAACATCCCACCCACTCTCTCATTTACTCTCTTTTTACATTGCTTCACCACTCTCTTAACTCTCTTTTTCTCTCCATATACTCTTCCCTCCTTGCATCACTTCTACTTTGTAAAACCTCTCATATGCTAACTTTTTCTCCCTTACTACTATCTTTACGTCATCATTCCACCAGTCGCTCTTCTTCCCTCCTGCACCCACTTTCCTGTAACCACAAACTTCTGCTGAACACTCTAACACTACATTCTTAAACTTACCCCATACATCTTCGACACCATTGCCTATACTCTCACTAGCCCATCTATCCTCCAATAGTTGTTTGTATCTTACCCTAACTGCCTCCTTTTTTAGTTTATACATCTTCACCTCTCTCTTACTTGCTGCTTCCATTTTCCTTGTATCCCATCTACCTTTTACTCTCACTGTAGCTACAACTAGAAAGGGATCTGATATATTTGTGGACCCTCTATAAACATGTACATCCTGAAGTCTAGGGCGTAATGACAGTAGTTTATTGGACTACCAATATATAGTCCAACAAACTACTGTCATTACGCCCTACATCGTATCTTGTATACTTATTTATCTTCTTTTTCTTAAAATATGTATTACCTATAAATAAACCCCTTTCTATACAAAGTTCAATCAAAGGGCTCCCATTATCATTTACACCTGGCACCCCAAACTTACCTACCACACTCTCTCTAAAAGTTTCTCCTACTTTAGCATTCAGGTCCTCTACCACATTTACTCTCTCACTTGGTTCAAAGGCTCCTATACATTCGCTCAACATCTCCCAAAATCTCTCTCTCTCCTCTACATTCCTCTCTTCTCCAGGTGCATACACGCTTATTATTATTATTGTTGTTATAGTCCCTCATTAGTGCAACCAGAATCAGTTCAAGGACCAGTTTAGCAAAGTTGAACAATTCGTTCCGTTGATCATAAGTAAGGTGACTAAGGACTCCTGGCCTGCACATGTTGCTTCTTAATGCTTATAGCTCACTAAATAAAAAAATACGCAGCAAACTGATTATGAAGGATGGCCTTGCTGAATTATCAAATCAGCATAAGTTCTTGGAAGACGATGCTGTCATAACCAAGACAGCTTCACCACCTTGAAACTTGGCCATTATAGCGTCTTGTAAGTGTGCAGCAGCCTGACAACATTCTCGGTTCTGCCTGGGAAAAAGTTAGAAGTCGACAGCTAGATATCACCCTCACGGCATCACAAATCCTATGAAAAATCAATACGGAGGAAGCCATAATGGTTTGCAAAATGATTTAGGACGTCACATGTTGCGAGGTCTGGTCACAGGCCAAGCCGCGGGGGCGTTGACCCCCCGAAACCCTCTTCAGGTATACTCCAGGTATACACGCTCTTTTGTCCCATACACTCAGAGTTTACACTGTTACCAGTTCTGGCTGTAACACTGCTATGTGAGGGACAGAGGCAGTGATGCCAGAACACAGGTCCAACATGACACATATGTATGTAGAGTTAACAGTGTTGGCAACACCTGCATAATGTAATGGAGTATAGAGTAGTTAATTACAATTAACTACACATTACTCCAATAATAATTGAAGAGATTAACAGGGACAGGTCAAAGTGTCTTGAAGGTGTCACTAAACACCTCTCAAACACTCCATCGAAACCACAAGTTACTCACCTGTACACAGCCTGTGTTCACACATGTGCAGTCAGGACACCGTGTTCTGGGGTATCCTACCCCTGCAGGTGTTTAGCTCCACTGATCCACCCACTGACCCACCCACTGACCTACCTACTGACCCAACCACTGACCTACCCACTGACCCACCCACTGATCCACCCAATGACACACCCACTGATCCACCCACTGACCCACCCACTGACACACTCACCCACCCACTGACACACCCACTGACACACCCACTGATCCACTCACTGACACACCCTCTGACCCACTCGCTGACCCACCCTCTGATCCAACCACTGACACACTGATTCACCAACTGACCCACCCACTGACCCACCCACTGACCCACCCACCGCCCACTCTAGAACTTATATTAATTATATTTTGAAGCACCTCTCCTGTCACCTGACTCTGTCTTCCCTGTCACCTGAAGGAGTGTCCAGTTCTGTGTAAAACGTGACGAGGGTCTGAGCGAAACATCAGTTGTAATAACGTCTTGATCAGTCTACCTGTCTTTGATTTACCAAATAAAGACTTGTTATCTTGTCTCAGCTTATTTACACTCTTGTTATCTTGTCTCAGCTTATTTACACTCTTATTATCTTGTCTCAGCTTATTTACACTCTTGTTATCTTGTCTCAGCTTATTTACACTCTTGTTATCTTGTCTCAGCTTATTTACACTCTTGTTATCTTGTCTCAGCTTATTTGCACTCTTGTTATCTTGTCTCAGCTTATTTGCACTCTTGTTATCTTGTCTCAGCTTATTTACACTCTTATTATCTTGTCTCAGCTTATTTACACTCTTGTTATCTTGTCTCAGCTTATTTACACTCTTGTTATCTTGTCTCAGCTTATTTACACTCTTATTATCTTGTCTCAGCTTATTTACACTCTTGTTATCTTGTCTCAGCTTATTTACACTCTTGTTATCTTGTCTCAGCTTATTTACACTCTTGTTATCTTGTCTCAGCTTATTTACACTCTTGTTATCTTGTCTCAGCTTATTTACAAGCTGTGTTACTTTACAGAGTCAGTCGTGCACATGGTACACTACCCAACTCCAGGATGCCTCCCACAACGCCCAGGTGATACACAGAGAGCAAAATAAAGGAGAGAGAAGAGAAGCAGGCAGAGGGAAGGGAAAGAGGGAGAGGGAAGGAAAAGAGGGAGAGGGAAGAGAAAGTGGGAGAGGGAAGGGAAACAGGCAGAGGGAAGGGAAACATGCAGAGGGAAGGGAAAGAGGAAGAGGGAATGGAAACAAGCAGAGGAAAGGCAGAGGGAAGTGAAAGAGGAAGAGGGAAGTGAATAATGAAGGAGTGAGAAGTGAAGGAAAGGGGTGAGAGATAGACAATTTGAATGAATCTGTGTTGAATATCATTGTTTGGGGTGAGGGAGGGGGGAATAGTGGATGTTGGGGAGGTGGGGTGTTGGGGAGGTAGTGTATTGGGGAGGTGGAGTGTTGGGGAAGTGAGGTGTTGGAGAAGGCTGGGTAATGGGAAAGGCTGGGTAATGGGCAAGGCTTGGTGTTGGGGAAGGCTTGGTGTTGGGGAAGGCTTGATGTTGGGGAAGGCTGGGTGTTGGGGAAGCTGGGTGTTGGGGAAGCTGGATGTTGGGGAAGGCTGGGTGTTGGGGATGGCTGGGTGTTGGGGAAGCTGGGTTTTGGGGATGGCTGGGTGTTGGGGAAGACTAGGTGTTGGAGAAGCTGGGTGTTGAGGAAGGCTGGGTGTTGGGGAAGGCTGGGTATTGGGGAAGGCTGGGTGATGGGGAAGGCTGGGTGTTGGGGAAGCTGGGTGTTGGGGAAGCTGGGTGTTGAGGAAGCTGGGTGTTGGGGAAGCTGGGTGTTGGGGAAGGCTGGGTGTTGGGTAAGCTGGGTGTTAGGGAAGGCTGGGTGTTGAGGAAGCTGGGTGTTGGGGATGGCTGGGTGTTGGGGAAGACTGGGTGTTGGGGAAGCTGGGTGTTGGGAAAGGCTGGGTGTTGCGGAAGCTGGGTGTTGGGGAAGGCTGGGTGTTGGGGAAGCTGGATGTTGGGGAAGGCTGGGTGTTGAGGAAGCTGGGTGTTGGGGAAGGCTGGGTGTTGGGGAAGCTGGGTGTTGGGGAAGCTGGGTGTTGGGGAAGCTGGGTGTTGGGGAAGCTGGGTGTTTGGGAAGCTGGGTGTTGGGGAAGCTGGGTGTTGGGGAAGCTGAGTGTTGGGGAAGCTGGGTGTTGGGGAAGCTGGGTGTTGGGGAAGCTGAGTGTTGAGAAAGGCTGGGTGTTGGGAAAGCTGGGTATTGGGGAAGCTGGGTGTTGGGGATGGCTGGGTGTTGGGGAAGACTGGGTGTTGGGGAAACTGGGTGTTGGGGAAGCTGGGTGTTGGGAAAGGCTGGGTGTTGGGGAAGGCTGGGTGTTGGGGAAGCTGGGTGTTGGGGAAGCTGGGTGTTGGGGAAGCTGGATGTTGGGGAAGCTGGGTGTTGGGGACAGCATTTCAACAGCTGGGAGACTTGTGTTGATGGTTGTTCAATATTCTGACTCAGTCAGAAAGTTCAGTTACATAATCTCCACCACAACCAGTGGCGAACGTACATTTTTGGGGCCCTGAAGCTTGAACTGATATGGGGGCCCCTTCGCAATCCCTTCTCATACAGTAGACTCAAATTTTTTAAGCAATGTAGACTAAAGTCGCTTCTGGGGCCCCTCCGGGATTAGGGGCCCTGAAGCTTAAGCTTCATAAGTTTCATGGTATATACGCCTCTGACCACACCTGTCAGCGTGTATGTACTCTCCACCACGTTGGTTATTGAAGAACAGTGTCGAGAATACACAAATGAACATGGTTCCCTGATAAACTTTGGCAGTAGTGACTGTTGATGTGTTGTGTGTTATTGTTAGTGACACGAGGGTGACCAGTCCCTAGTGTTGTGTAACTAGTCTTGTAGAGCTAACATACATGTACCTATTACGTATTCTGATCCTCTTTTTAACGTTAATGTGGTGACCAGTCCCTAGTCTCTTGGAGGTGTGGAGGCTCTCACTGCCTCGCCCACTTCACGATATGTGACATATATTTTTTTTCACTCTCCCAGCGTGTTCTCATGGAGCGCAATTAGTGCATTGTGAAGGCACTCTTGAGAGCCTGGAGGAGGTGCTCAGTCTAGGCTCTCAATGCCTTCATCAACGTTTAAAGACGAATATTCAAGCACTCGTACAAGAAGCTCTCGCGATCCTCTGTGTTCCAGTGGAGTAATTCTACAAAGAAAAGCTGTTCCCCCTTGCCCGAAAACTCAGATTTGGTGGCCGATGCTTGCACATGAGAGTCGATGAGCGGATAGGTAAGATGTCACTGATCCAACGACCTTCGTTATCCATGACAACTAGCAGACGTGAAACTGTGGGACTGCGGAGCCATTGTTCCACAGTTTTTCTTTGTAGAATTAAATTTGAATAATCCACATTACAAAGAGATGATGGATCGAATATCTCTGGTCTTCAGGCGTGTGACAGCAGCAGAAGAGAAGTCCTCATCTGGAGGGTGTTCCTGGAGGGCATTCCTGGAGGGTATTTCTGGAGAGTATTCCTGGAGGGTATTCCTGAAGGGTGTCCCAGGGGTCAACGCTCCGCGGCGCGATCCATGACCATCCTTGTGTATGTCGAACAGCTACACCAAGCAGTATTCAATATGGACATATTTCGTTTATGGAGCTTTTGTTACTCCACTGCATTGTTCTTCATGTCAGTTTTCTTCCCAGTGGCCAGGTCTGACTTAGTAAGTTTGACATCTTAACCTGTGGGTTGTTTTGGGAACTGATTAATATCAGCCTCTGATGCTAGGAAAAGAAATTATGGCACTTATGAGCGAAATAATGTACATTTACATACTTGGTGGTTGATAGCATCTCTGACTAGAGCCTAGTGCTAGAGTCTGCCTCAGATAGGAACACTAGATGCGTGACCACCAGGCCTCTGTGCCCCGTGGCCTGATGGCTAAAGCTCTCGCTTCACACGGCAAGGGTCCGGGTTCGATTCCCGGGGAGGGTAGAAACATTTAGCGTGTTTCTTTACACTGGCTGTCTATGTTCCCCATCAGTAAAATAGGTACCTGGGTGTGACTCGACTGGTGTGGGTCGCATCCTGGGACAAAAGTGACTTAATTTGCCCGAAATGCTCTGCTTAACAAGCGGCTTTCTATACTGTAGTATGTTATTGATGTCAGCTAGACCTGTATACCTTCTGGTACATGTACTTGTAGTAATAAAAATTATTATTATTATTATTATTATTATTATTATTATTATTATTATTATTATTATTATTATTATTATTATTATTATTATATAGGAACATAAAGCCTCAGGAGGGTGGTCTCTGACTGTCAATGTTGTTCAAGGATGATCTCTGACTGTCACTGTTGTTCAAGGATGATTTCTGACTGTCACTGTTGTTCAAGGATGATCTCTGACTGTCACTGTTGTTCAAGGATGATTTCTGACTGTCACTGTTGTTCAAGGATGATCTCTGATTGTCACTGCTGTTCAAGGATGATCTCTGACTGTCACTGTTGTTCAAGGATGATCTCTGACTGTCACTGTTGTTCAAGGATGATCTGTGACTGTCACTGTTGTTCAAGGATGATTTCTGACTGTCACTGTTGTTCAAGGATGATCTCTGACTGTCACTGTTGTTCAAGGATGATCTCCGACTGTCACTGTTGTTCAAGGATGATTTCTGACTGTCACTGTTGTTCAAGGATGATTTCTGACTGTCACTGTTGTTCAAGGATGATTTCTGACTGTCACTGTTGTTCAAGGATGATCTCCGACTGTCACTGTTGTTCAAGGATGATCTCTGACTGTCACTGTTGTTCAAGGATGGTCTCTGACTGTCACTGTTGTTCAAGGATGATTTCTGACTGTCACTGTTGTTCAAGGATGATCTCTGACTGTCACTGTTGTTCAAGGATGATCTCTGACTGTCACTGTTGTTCAAGGATGATCTCTGACTGTCACTGTTGTTCAAGGATGATCTCTGACTGTCACTGTTGTTCAAGGATGATCTCTGACTGTCACTGTTGTTCAAGGATGATCTCTGACTGTCACTGTTGTTCAAGGATGATCTCTGACTGTCACTGTTGTTCAAGGATGATCTCTGACTGTCACTGTTGTTCAAGGATGATCTCTGACTGTCACTGTTGTTCAAGGATGATCTCTGACTGTCACTGTTGTTCAAGGATGATCTCTGACTGTCACTGTTGTTCAAGGATGATCTCTGACTGTCACTGTTGTTCAAGGATGATCTCTGATTGTCACTGCTGTTCAAGGATGATCTCTGACTGTCACTGTTGTTCAAGGATGATATCTGACTGTCACTGTTGTTCAAGGATGATCTCTGACTGTCACTGTTGTTCAAGGATGATCTCTGACTGTCACTGTTGTTCAAGGATGATCTCTGACTGTCACTGTTGTTCAAAGATGATGTCTGACTGTCACTGTTGTTCATGGATGGTCTCTGACTGTCACTGTTGTTCATGAATGATCTCTGACTGTCACTGTTGTTCATGGATGGTCTCTGACTGTCACTGTTGTTCAAAGATGATGTCTGACTGTCACTGTTGTTCAAGGATGGTCTCTGACTGTCATGGATGTCTGACTGTCATGTTCAAGGATGATCTCTGACTGTCACTGTTGTTCAAGGATGACTGTCATGGTCTCTGACTGTCACTGTTGTTCATGGATGGTCTCTGACTGTCACTGTTGTTCAAGGATGATCTCTGACTGTCACTGTTGTTCAAGGATGATCTCTGACTGTCACTGTTGTTCAAGGATGATGTCTGACTGTCACTGTTGTTCAAGGATGATCTCTGACTGTCACTGTTGTTCAAGGATGATGTCTGACTGTCACTGTTGTTCAAGGATGATCTCTGACTGTCACTGTTGTTCAAGGATGATCTCTGACTGTCACTGCTGTTCAAGGATGATCTCTGACTGTCAGTGTTGTTCAAGGATGATCTCTGACTGTCACTGCTGTTCAAGGATGATCTCTGACTGTCACTGTTGTTCAAGGATGATCTGTGACTGTCACTGTTGTTCAAGGATGATCTCTGACTGTCACTGCTGTTCAAGGATGATCTCTGACTGTCACTGTTGTTCAAGGATGATCTCTGACTGTCACTGTTGTTCAAGGATGATCTCTGACTGTCACTGTTGTTCAAGGATGATCTCTGACTGTCACTGTTGTTCAAGGATGGTCTCTGACTGTCACTGTTGTTCAAGGATGATCTCTGACTGTCACTGTTGTTCATGGATGGTCTCTGACTGTCACTGTTGTACAAGGATGATCTCTGACTGTCACTGTTGTTCATGGATGGTCTCTGACTGTCACTGTTGTTCAAGGATGATCTCTGACTGTCACTGTTGTTCAAGGATGATCTCTGACTGTCACTGTTGTTCATGGATGGTCTCTGACTGTCACTGTTGTTCAAGGATGATCTCTGACTGTCACTGCTGTTCAAGGATGATCTCTGACTGTCACTGTTGTTCAAGGATGATATCTGACTGTCACTGTTGTTCATGGATGATCTCTGACTGTCACTGCTGTTCAAGGATGATCTCTGACTGTCAATGCTGTTCAAGGATGATCTCTGACTGTCACTGTTGTTCATGGAAGTCTCTGACTGTCACTGTTGTTCATGAATGATCTCTGTCTGTCACTGTTGTTCATGGATGGTCTCTGACTGTCACTGTTGTTCAAGGATGATCTCTGACTGTCACTGTTGTTCAAGGATGATCTCTGACTGTCACTGTTGTTCAAGGATGATCTCTGACTGTTCACTGTTGTTCGTGGATGGTCTCTGACTGTCACTGTTGTTCAAGGATGATGTCTGACTGTCACTGTTGTTCATGGATGGTTTCTGACTGTCAGTGTTGTTCAAGGATGATATCTGACTGTCACTGTTGTTCAAGGATGATCTCTGACTGTCACTGTTGTTCAAGGATGGTCTCTGACTGTCACTGTTGTTCAAGGATGATCTCTGACTGTCACTGTTGTTCAAGGATGATCTCTGACTGTCACTGTTGTTCAAGGATGATCTCTGACTGTCACTGTTGTTCAAGGATGATCTCTGACTGTCACTGTTGTTCAAGGATGATCTCTGACTGTCACTGTTGTTCAAGGATGATCTCTGACTGTCACTGCTGTTCAAGGATGATCTCTGACTGTCACTGTTGTTCAAGGATGATCTCTGACTGTCACTGTTGTTCAAGGATGATCTCTGACTGTCACTGTTGTTCAAGGATGATCTCTGACTGTCACTGTTGTTCAAGGATGATCTCTGACTGTCACTGTTGTTCAAGGATGATCTCTGACTGTCACTGTTGTTCAAGGATGATCTCTGACTGTCACTGTTGTTCAAGGATGATCTGTGACTGTCACTGTTGTTCAAGGATGATCTGTGACTGTCACTGTTGTTCAAGGATGATCTCTGACTGTCACTGTTGTTCAAGGATGATATCTGACTGTCACTGTTGTTCAAGGATGATCTCTGACTGTCACTGTTGTTCAATTATGATTTCTGACTGTCACTGTTGTTCAAGGATGATCTCTGACTGTCACTGTTGTTCAAGGATGATTTCTGACTGTCACTGTTGTTCAAGGATGATCTCTGACTGTCACTGTTGTTCAAGGATGATCTCTGACTGTCACTGTTGTTCAAGGATGATCTCTGACTGTCACTGTTGTTCAAGGATGATGTCTGACTGTCACTGTTGTTCAAGGATGATGTCTGACTGTCACTGTTGTTCATGGATGGTCTCTGACTGTCATTGATGTTCATGAATGATCTCTGACTGTCACTGTTGTTCATGGATGGTCTCTGACTGTCACTGTTGTTCAAAGATGATGTCTGACTGTCACTGTTGTTCAAGGATGATCTCTGACTGTCACTGTTGTTCATGAATGGTCTCTGACTGTCACTGTTGTTCATGGATGGTCTCTGACTGTCACTGTTGTTCAAGGATGATCTCTGACTGTCACTGTTGTTCAAGGATGATCTCTGACTGTCACTGTTGTTCAAGGATGATCTCTGACTGTCACTGTTGTTCAAGGATGATCTCTGACTGTCACTGTTGTTCAAGGATGATCTCTGACTGTCACTGCTGTTCAAGGATGATCTCTGACTGTCAGTGTTGTTCAAGGATGATCTCTGACTGTCACTGCTGTTCAAGGATGATCTCTGACTGTCACTGTTGTTCAAGGATGATCTGTGACTGTCACTGTTGTTCAAGGATGATCTCTGACTGTCACTGCTGTTCAAGGATGATCTCTGATTGTCACTGTTGTTCAAGGATGATCTCTGATTGTCACTGTTGTTCAAGGATGATCTCTGACTGTCACTGTTGTTCAAGGATGATCTCTGACTGTCACTGTTGTTCAAGGATGATCGCTGACTGTCACTCTTGTTCAAGGATGATATCTGACTGTCACTGTTGTTCATGGATGGTCTCTGACTGTCATTGATGTTCATGAATGATCTCTGACTGTCACTGTTGTTCATGGATGGTCTCTTACTGTCACTGTTGTTCAAGGATGATCTCTGACTGTCACTGTTGTTCAAGGATGATATCTGACTGTCACTGTTGTTCATGGATGGTCTCTGACTGTCACTGTTGTTCAAGGATGATCTCTGACTGTCACTGCTGTTCAAGGATGATCTCTGACTGTCACTACTGTTCAAGAATGATTTCTGATTGTCACTGTTGTTCATGGATGGTCTCTGACTGTCACTGTTGTTCAAGGATGATCTCTGACTGTCACTACTGTTCAAGAATGATTTCTGATTGTCACTGTTGTTCATGGATGGCCTCTGACTGTCACTGTTGTTCAAGGATGATCTCTGACTGCTACTGTTGTTCAAGGATGATCTCTGACTGTCACTGTTGTTCATGGAAGTCTCTGACTGTCACTGTTGTTCATGAATGATCTCTGACTGTCACTGTTGTTCATGGATGGTCTCTGACTGTCACTGTTGTTCAAGGATGATCTCTGACTGTCACTGTTGTTCAAGGATGATCTCTGACTGTCACTGTTGTTCAAGGATGATCTCTGACTGTCACTGTTGTTCAAGGATGATGTCTGACTGTCACTGTTGTTCAAGGATGATATCTGACTGTCACTGTTGTTCAAGGATGATATCTGACTGTTACTGTTGTTCAAGGATGATATCTGACTGTCACTGTTGTTCAAGGATGATCTCTGACTGTCACTGTTGTTCAAGGATGATCTCTGACTGTCACTGTTGTTCAAGGATGATCTCTGACTGTCACTGTTGTTCAAGGATGATCTCTGACTGTCACTGCTGTTCAAGGATGATCTCTGACTGTCACTGTTGTTCAAGGATGATCTTCTGACTGTCACTGCTGTTCAAGGATGATCTCTGACTGTCAATGCTGTTCAAGGATGATCTCTGACTGTCACTGTTGTTCAAGGATGATCTCTGACTGTCACTACTGTTCAAGAATGATTTCTGATTGTCACTGTTGTTCATGGATGATCTCTGACTGTCACTGTTGTTCAAGGATGATCTCTGACTGTCACTGTTGTTCAAGGATGATCTCTGACTGTCACTGTTGTTCAAGGATGATCTCTGACTGTCACTGTTGTTCAAGGATGATGTCTGACTGTCACTGTTGTTCAAGGATGATCTCTGACTGTCACTACGCTGCTTCACAGTGACGCGGACATGGGGTGCACAATAAACTAGCCACCACCGTCCACAGGACGGATTTGTGGTGCACAGGCACGTAGACCTCGGGGTTCACTGAAGTCATATCACAAAATATCGTGTGCACCAACATGAGACAGACATATGTAGAAATATGCAGCGTCTATTATTGTGTGGGGAGGGGGGACGCAAACATGGAGTTATGCTCAGTGTTCCCAATTCTGCTCATGCAAGCAACATCTATAACCCCACACTCTCTCCATCTGTTGTTGGAGCAACATATATCCCCCAACACTCTTTATCAGAGTGTGCATCGCTGCACGATTGTCTTGCCACAGAACATAGTTTCCGTAATGTATCGTCAGATGAATTTCATTTTTACCGGAAGCTGTGCCGGAAGTACCTCCACCTGAGAAATATGTTTCACACCAGGATATATTACATCCTGGGATACATTACATCCCGGGATACACTACCTCCCAGGATATATTACATCCCGGGATACATTACATCCCAGGATATATTACATCCCGGGATATATTACATCCTGGGATATATTACATCCCAGGATATATTACATCCCAGGATATATTACATCCCGGGATATATTACATCCCGGGATATATTACATCCCGGGATATATTACATCCCGGGATATATTACATCCCAGGATATATTACATCCCGGGATATATTACATCCTGGGATATATTACATCCCAGGATATATTACATCCCAGGATATATTACATCCCGGGATATATTACATCCCAGGATATATTACATCCCGGGATATATCACGTCCCAGGATATATTACATCATGGGATATATTACATCCCAGGATATATTACATCACGGGATATATCACGTCCCAGGATATATTACATCATGGGATATATTACATCCCAGGATATATTACATCCCAGGATATATTACATCACGGGATATATTACATCACGGGATATATTACATCCCGGGATATATTACATCCCGGGATATATTACATCCCAGGATATATTACATCCCGTGATATATCACGTCCCAGGATATATTACATCATGGGATATATTACATCCCAGGATATATTACGTCCCAGGATATATTACATCACGGGATATATTACATCCCAGGATATATTACATCCCGGGATATATTACATCCCAGGATATATTACATCACGGGATATATCACGTCCCAGGATATATTACATCATGGGATATATTACATCCCAGGATATATTACATCACGGGATATATCACGTCCCAGGATATATTACATCATGGGATATAATACATCCCAGGATATATTACATCCCAGGATATATTACATCACGGGATATATTGCATCACGGGATATATTACATCCCGGGATATATTACATCCCGGGATATATTACATCCCAGGATATATTACATCCCGGGATATATCACGTCCCAGGATATATTACATCATGGGATATATTACATCCCAGGATATATTACGTCCCAGGATATATTACATCACGGGATATATTACATCCCAGGATATATTACATCCCGGGATATATTACATCCCAGGATATATTACATCCCGGGATATATCACGTCCCAGGATATATTACATCATGGGATATATTACATCCCGGGATATATCACGTCCCAGGATATATTACATCATGGGATATATTACATCCCAGGATATATTACGTCCTATGATATATTACATCCCAGGATATATTACATCCCGGGATACATTACATCCTGGGATATATTACATTCCAGGGTATATTACATCCCGGGATATATTACATCCCGGGATATATTACATCCCGGGATATATTACATCCCGGGATATATTACATCCCAGACTTTCAAAATCAAAATCAAATTATACAGTCTGAACAAAAATAATTCTTGGTATGGACGTGGGGAAGAAAGCTTTCCTGCCAGCTTGATGACATAAGCTTTCAAGCTTTCCCCTGTATCCTGTTTCATCATCAAACACGAGACCAATCACAAGCCCAGCTGAAACCTGAGCTCTCCCAGCGCCTGACCAATCAGAAGCTCAGCTTGAACCTGAGCTCTCCGAGCACCTGACCAATCAGCTCAGCTTGAACCTGGGTGGGCTCAACATCTGACCTACCACTGAACTGTTGTCACCTTAATCGCCAACAACTACCAATTACCCGAGCCATCAGTTAATTAGCTGTGTCCGGACATCAGATACCAGGCCAGGCCCTCGGCCACTTCCCCTCACACTACCCTAAATTAGGGTGACCCTAAAGCAAATCGGGTTATCGCGAGCATAGGGAACCGCTAAACCCGCATTGGTCAAACAGCAACCCTTGTGATGTAGTCCAGCTGGGCTTGTGAGGTCTCTGGGGAGACCTAATTTAACCAATTATATGGTCACACCTTGCCTTGGCAAACGTCTGTAGCCACGCCCACGTCTGAGGTCTTTTGTTCTTGACGCCTCAGACCTAGGCGTCAGGTCGTACACGTGGTTGTGGAGGGTGCTTGGACCACCATAAAAGCCCAAGGAAGAGCATGATCAGGAGATTCGAGCGGAGCTGCTGCTGGGATGCAGAGCTCCTGAGCAGAGACTTCGAGCGGAGCTGCTGCTGGGGTGCAGGGCTCGGGAGAAGGCTGCTGAAGTCTCTGGAGGAGACTGTTGGAGGCATTGGGCAGAGTACTGGCTTGGCGCAGTACTCGTGCTGTGTAGGTCTTGGGACCTGTGGCTTAGTTCCTGTGATGAACTGTCCTCTGTACTATATTGTAAGTTATATTCATTTTCGTCAAGTTGATTGTATTTCCCTGTCTCACTGCTTATGTGTACCACCCCATTTATCTAAACCACAATAATGTTCTGTTCCCAAATATATTATTATACAAAGACTTAATAATAAACTGTGGTTGAGTAGAATAGTAATATTCACTGCCCACCGTTATTTATTCTTTTTTCTTATATTTTATTATGTTTATATGAGTGAAGAATGGGCGAGGCTTATGTTAGTGAGTAGTGTAGAGTTAATGAGAGTGTCGTGGTGGTCACCACTGACCTGTCATTACCTACCTACCTCCGCTAATCATCTCACTCCTACCACCTCGCCTGCCTCTCCCCTGCCTACATAATCCCTTACTCCCATATTCCCCAAGTATATGGTGGAGTCCGATTCAATCATTACCCCCCTACATGACATGGTGTCTAAGCGGTGGTGGTTCTTATTATTTTTATAGTAGGAACCAGTCCCATGTGCCTTATTTTCGACTGCTCGGTTATACTTGTTATGCTACCATTTGCTACCACTTTTTTTTTTCTTGTGTGTGTAAAATCTAAAGTGAATATCTGTATGATATTATAATCCTAGTGACCTTAACTGTCCTTTTTTGACGGTGGGTCTGAATAATTGTTTGGGTGTAATATTATATTTGGTGGAGTTGGTTGTTGGTTTGAGATAAATGGTGGAGAATATCAGTATTTGGGTGAGACTTTTGGGGGAAGCAATTACTGGCCGAAATTGAATATTTACAGAGGAATGAGAAGTCACCCAGCCCGCCTTGGAAGACTTACCCACAACTGTCACCCATTGAAGAGTTGCCTATGATTGCTGTCCACCTGATGTGCCCAGTCACTCAGCTGATAGGCCCAGTCACCCAGCTGATGTGCCCCAGTAGATGTATTGCTGCCCTAGTCTGTCATCCAGTGTAGTGGGTGTCTGTCTGCGTCACCCAGCCTCTGTGACCATCACCCACGGACCGCCAGTTACCCGCAGTTGCCAGGGATGGGTGACCGCACCTGCTGTTGATGACCTGAAGTGACCTCACCTCACCCCGAGCAACTGACCATTGCCTGCTACTGCTGATGTCGGCTGCTGTGATGCTGTCTGCTATGCTGTGGCCGTGCTGTGATGCTGTCTGCTATGCTGTGGCCGTGCTGTGATGCTGTCTGCTATGCTGTGGCCGTGCTGTGTGCTGCTGTGATACGGCCTTGCTATGATGTTGAGATGCTGCGGCCGTGCTGTGATGCTGGGACCGTGCTGCGATGCTGTGGCCGTGCTGTGTGCTGCTGTGATGCGGCCGTGCTGTGATGTTGAGATGCTGCGGTCGTGCGATGATGTTGAGATGCTGCGGCCGTGCTGTGATGCTGGGACCGTGCTGCGATGCTGTGGCCGTGCTATGTGCTGCTGTGATACGGCCGTGCTGTGATGATGGATATGCTGTGGCCGTGCTGTGATGCTGCGATGCTGCCTAGCTCAAGAGGAGATGGCGGTGATGCTGCAGTGGTGTGTGAGGGATTCTGGCTGGTGTGCCAGGACAGGAGAATCTACTATGAAGGAGTTGCCATCCTCGGAGATGTGGAAGGACGTGAGCCGCGGAGATGGACTCCAGCTGCTGGGACCAGCCTGCTTTCAAGGGCGGCATGGAGGTGTGTCCTGCCTTGCTGGTCGACCTGTGCGACAGGTATGCGGGGATGCCCTGCCAGCCATGAGAGACAATTAAGAGTGTGAGATGTCCCCAGCCTACTTTGACTTGCCAGAAGTGTTAGTGTTACCTGTGTGAAATAAGGTGACCTTGAAAACGGTCCAGTGAGTATGGCCGCCTTGTTTTATGAGGCCAGTGAATCCTAGTAGTGGCATAGGATAATGGAGGGTCTTAGCTGCGATGCCTGCCCTGTCTCGATTTTCAGATGTTGTAGTGTGCATGTGAAGTGTGCCGAAAATGCGACCTTGGTGGTCGTGAAGTGTTCCAGTTGCAGTTACCTGAAAGAATGCAACCCGTTGGAGCAGTTTTCCACGCCATAGAAGCCTAGAGAGGTTTGGCCCAATGGTTAACGTGCGAGGGTGACTAGCATTGGCTAGTGCATTTCTAGTAGAAGTAGGGAAGGCACTGGAGCCCGATATTTAGGTTTAAGGAGAAATGACGGGTAAGGAGGCTTTGCACCAGAGAGCGACTGTTATGCTGGCCAACTGCCAGGTGTACTGATTACGCTGCCTTGTGGTAGTTGAGGAGGTTGAGGGAAATATAATTGTATTATGTATACTTTTGTCTTTGTATTGTAATAGATTTAAGGGATTAGGATTAAAATAGTCTAATAACTAGGACAAATTGTCCTAGTTCTAAGATATTTTAAATTGGGGGAGAAAGGGGGATGTGATGTAGTCCAGCTGGGCTTGTGAGGTCTCTGGGGAGACCTAATTTAACCAATTATATGGTCACACCTTGCCTTGGCAAACGTCTGTAGCCACGCCCACGTCTGAGGTCTTTTGTTCTTGACGCCTCAGACCTAGGCGTCAGGTCGTACACGTGGTTGTGGAGGGTGCTTGGACCACCATAAAAGCCCAAGGAAGAGCATGATCAGGAGATTCGAGCGGAGCTGCTGCTGGGATGCAGAGCTCCTGAGCAGAGACTTCGAGCGGAGCTGCTGCTGGGGTGCAGGGCTCGGGAGAAGGCTGCTGAAGTCTCTGAAGGAGACTGTTGGAGGCATTGGGCAGAGTACTGGCTTGGCGCATTACTCGTGCTGTATAGGTCTTGGGACCTGTGGCTTAGTTCCTGTAGTGAACTGTCCTCTGTGCTATATTGTAAGTTATATTCATTTTCGTCAAATTGATTGTATTTCCCTGTCTCACTGCTTATGTGTACCACCCCATTTATCTAAACCACAATAATGCTCTGTTCCCAAACATATTATTGTACAAAGACTTAATAATAAACTGTGTTTGAGTAGAATAGGAATATTCACTGCCCACCGTTATTTATTCTTTTTTCTTATATTTTATTATGTTTATATGAGTGAAGAATGGGCGAGGCATATGTTAGTGAGTAGTGTAGAGTTAATGAGAGTGTCGTGGTGGTCACCACTGACCTGTCATTACCTACCTACCTCCGCTAATCATCTCACTCCTACCACCTCGCCTGCCTCTCCCCTGCCTACATAATCCCTTACTCCCATATTCCCCAAGTATATCCGATTCAATCATTACCCCCCTACATGACACCCTGGGGGGAATGGGAGATGAATCAGGTTCGATCCGAGGTTCTCTGCAGGTCCCAGGACAGCAACATTCTTCCTGAGACTCAGCTTTCCGTATCTCAGGTCCTGTTTTCCTAGAGAGGAAGAATGTACACACACACATTCTTCAAATGTTTATGCGACTTTAGTTCGTTGTCTTCTTCATACACGACTGGAGACGAGGGGTAAAAGTCATCCTCGACACGACACACGGGGAACAAGCTAACAAGATATGAGGTCTTCCCTGGCAGACATTTGGCCAGTAATACGTCACAACCAGTGGTTAAGAACAACATTCAGTTGACTGCTGCAGCGTCCACAGCCATCGTCGCAGCCTATGCGATCCCCTGTCGCTATTGATGAAAAGAAATATACGGGGAACAGAGTCTGCCCATTAGGGTGAGCAAAAAAACTGCTTACAAGAAATGCGACATGAAAAATGCATGTGTGATATCACCACAGAAACACAGAGGATCACCTCCTGTGTTGCACCAGTGCGTAAATGAGGTCTCAGCTGATGTCGTTATCTACAAAAGATACTCTGATTACTACAACAATTAATGTAGAATAAAGAACGGAAAAGCTCGTCTCCGGGTGGATGAGACGTCTCGGCGAATGATATAAATTTCAAATTGTCCAATTCACATACCTGTAGATATCGTTTAACTTTGATATTCATACATGCTAATCAAACAAGCTTCGCCGCCTCCACCACCAGATACGATCGTCAAATGAAGGTCGTATCTGGAGTGCAGCATGCGTGCTGGCCCGAACAATGAGGGCAGCTCTAACATTCAACCCATCTCGCTCATATATTCGTCTAATCAATTTTATAGCCACCCATGATCTTTCAGTGCTACTTATATAAGTTTGTGCCTTCCTACCCATGTGTACATTTGCAGTAATCAAGATTCGAGGACTCAAACACTGGCAGTAATATGTTCTGGTATTTGCATTCTGAATCCAACTTCCGTCAACTTGTCCATCTCACATACTATTTATACCGTGACTCAGCTTACTGGCATCAAAGCTAACATATCTCTTATCCCAGATCAAGCTAACACTGGTGTAGCTGTAATTACTACGGGGATAATCACAAACATCATCACGAAGACCTCAACATCCAACTCTACAGCCCAAACACAGTGCTGCTGTTACTGCTGCTGCTACTACTGCTTCCTCCCTGCTGTTGCGAGGCAGGATCAAGCAGGAAGATCCTAGCAGGCTCAGCCGTCATGGTAAAACCATCACAAGTGAAGGTCTCGTTGCTTCAACGATCCGCATCAGTCCAGCATGATCCTGATGCACGGGTTGCAGCCATCGTTGCATGTATTGTGTGTGTGTGTGTGTGTGTGTGTGTGTGTGTGTGTGTGTTTGCACGCACACCACCACACTAACACTGCAACACATTACCATACTGCTCGGGACTTGTGCAAGCCGCTGTGGCTGCTGTGGCATTGATAGCAGCGGTGAGTGCACAGAACTGTAGCAGCAACACATGCTGCTGACTCTGGTCTGTGGTCCCTTCTCCCCTCCATCCCGGGTGACACGTTCGGTGTTATGCAGGTTCTCCTTGGTCAATATTGGTGTCACATTTCAGGTCTCCCGTCTTCTGTATCCTTTCCAAGTGTTTGTAACTTTTGTCTGATCGTCCTTGTAAACTGTTCTTGCCATTCTTGTAGTCTGTCCTTGCCATTCCTGTAGTCTGTCCTTGCCATTCCTGTAGTCTGTCCTTGCCATTCCTGTAGTCTGTCTTGCCATTCTTGTAGTCTGTCTTGCAATTCTTTTAGTCTGTCCTTGCCATTCTTGTAGTCTGTCCTTGCCATTCCTGTAGTCTGTCCTTGTCATTCTTGTAGTCTGTCCTTGCCATTCTTGTAGTCTGTCCTTGCCATTCTTGTAGTCTGTCCTTGCCATTCCTGTAGTCTGTCCTTGCCATTCTTGTAGTCTGTCCTTGCCATTCTTGTAGTCTGTCCTTGCCATTCTTGTAGTCTGTCCTTGCCATTCTTGTAGTCTGTCCTTGCCATTCTTGTAGTCTGTCCTTGCCATTCCTGTAGTCTGTCCTTGCCATTCTTGTAGTCTGTCCTTGCCATTCTTGTAGTCTGTTCTTGCCATTCTTGTAATCTGTCCTTGCCATTCTTGTAGTCTGTCCTTGCCATTCTTGTAGTCTGTGCTTGCCATTCTTGTAGTCTGTTCTTGCCATTCTTGTAGTCTGTTCTTGCCATTCTTGTAGTCTGTAGTCTGTCCTTGCCATTCTTGTAGTCTGTCCTTGCCATTCTTGTAGTCTGTCCTTGCCATTCTTGTAGTCTGTCCTTGCCATTCTTGTAGTCTGTTCTTGCCATTCTTGTAATCTGTCCTTGCCATTCTTGTAGTCTGTCCTTGCCATTCCTGTAGTCTGTCCTTGCCATTCTTGTAGTCTGTCCTTGCCATTCTTGTAGTCTGTCCTTGCCATTCTTGTAGTCTGTCCTTGCCATTCCTGTAGTCTGTCCTTGCCATTCCTGTAGTCTGTCCTTGCCATTCTTGTAGTCTGTCCTTGCCATTCCTGTAGTCTGTCCTTGCCATTCTTGTAGTCTGTCCTTGCCATTTGTAGTCTGTCCTTCTTGTAATCTGTCCTTGCCATTCTTGTAGTCTGTCCTTGCCATTCCTGTAGTCTGTCCTTGCCATTCTTGTAGTCTGTCCTTGCCATTCCTGTAGTCTGTCCTTGCCATTCTTGTAGTCTGTTCTTGCCATTCTTGTAATCTGTCCTTGCCATTCCTGTAGTCTGTCCTTGCCATTCTTGTAGTCTGTCCTTGCCATTCTTGTAGTCTGTTCTTGCCATTCTTGTAATCTGTCCTTGCCATTCTTGTACTCTGTTCTTGCCATTCTTGTAATCTGTCCTTGCCATTCCTGTAGTCTGTCCTTGCCATTCTTGTAGTCTGTCCTTGCCATTCTTGTAGTCTGTCCTTGCCATTCTTGTAGTCTGTCCTTGCCATTCTTGTATTCTGTCCTTGCCATTCTTGTAGTCTGTCCTTGCCATTCCTGTAGTCTGTCCTTGCCATTCTTGTAGTCTGTCCTTGCCATTCTTGTAGTCTGTCCTTGCCATTCCTGTAGTCTGTCCTTGCCATTCTTGTAGTCTGTCCTTGCCATTCTTGTAGTCTGTCCTTGCCATTCTTGTAGTCTGTCCTTGCCATTCTTGTAGTCTGTCCTTGCCATTCTTGTAGTCTGTTCTTGCCATTCTTGTAGTCTGTCCTTGCCATTCTTGTAGTCTGTCCTTGCCATTCTTGTAGTCTGTCCTTGCCATTCTTGTAGTCTGTCCTTGCCATTCTTGTAGTCTGTCCTTGCCATTCTTGTAGTCTGTCCTTGCCATTCCTGTAGTCTGTCCTTGCCATTCTTGTAGTCTGTCCTTGCCATTCCTGTAGTCTGTCCTTGCCATTCCTGTAGTCTGTCCTTGTCATTCTTGTAGTCTGTCCTTGCCATTCTTGTAGTCTGTCCTTGCCATGAATGGCACGGACAACACTACTGACCACTACTTCACAACAGAAGTAGAGACGGTGGACTGAGCTTCAGAATTCTCCAAAGTCAGTTGTATCGATGATTGGACAGACATATTTCTTAACAAATTACTTAGACTATATAACAAACATTGTGTTATAAAAGCGAAACAGATCACTAATAAACGGCTCGGTTGCCCATGGCTAACCAGCAGCATACTGAAATCCATTGATAAGAAACACCAATATGAAAAGCAATATAGACAGGGCTTAATACACAAAGATATTCTTAAACACTATTCATTAGTTCTCACTAAGCTAATAAAAACGCCAAACAATTGTACTACTCCAGCAGATTCACTGAAACAAGAGGAGATATAAAAAATACCTGGAAAACACTCTCTCAGATTCTGGGGACCCACAAACTGAAAAAAAAATCTAAGGACATTGTCCTAACTAAACTGAACGAAACACCATTGTATCCGATTGATACAGTTAACAAGATAAATGACTTCTCAACCATAGGATCTAATCTCACCAGTAAAACCCCAGGTACCAACGCCCGAGCAAGTGATTACTTAGATGGGAATTTCCCAAACTCCTTCTATCTTGCAACTACTGAGCCCACTAAATTTACCACGATTATTAAGTCACTTAAAAATAATTCAGGGAATCTGTCTCACGTCCCACCATTACTGTACGAGCGAGCGACCCATGTCCTTTCGCATGCTATTTCATTACTTTTTAACAAGTGACTAGAAACTAGCACTTTCCCGACACTACTCAAGACAGCAAGGGTTACACCAATACACAGAGGTGGTGACCCCACAGATGTAAACAACTATTGGCTAATATCAAACTTACCGTTGCTATCCAAAATCTTTGAGAAACTCGTACACAAGAGATTATATTCGTTTATAACAGCACAGAGCATACTCAACTCCTGCCAATTTGGCTTCAGAAAAAATAAAAGCACAAACGATGCAATTGTAAAAATGCTAGATCTTCTTTACACAGTACTGGAAAATAAGGAATATCCATTAGGACTTTTTATTGACATAAGAAAAGCTTTTGACACAGTAGACCACGGCATCCTACTCCACAAACTTGACCATTATGGTATAAGAAGCCATGCACTTGTATATTTCAAATCCTACCTTACTAATAGGTATCAGTATGTCACCATTGAAGACACAACCTCATCTATACGGCCACTTGATACTGGAGTTCCACAGGGAAGTGTCCTTGGTCACCTGCTCTTCCTTTTATACATCAGTAATTGTTGCATGCAAAGAGTATGTACCTTTTATTCAGAGCATGTGAACACACTCATAAAAGGCTACCTCCCAACCAGCAAACCAGGTAGCTAAGGCTTCGATGATTTCGGGGTCTCATCGTCAAATCAGCACCTAGGTTCAGCCAATCATATTGTGGAAATGGCAATTGTGGAGGTGACATGGACACCACTCACATTCTCACCCTCGTCATTTTCACCCAGCTGCTGGTTGAACACGGTTGTCCATTCTGTCTCCAGGCTGTCTTTGCCTTTGTTAACCGTGTTGTACACATACATTTCCAACTGTACATAGTGTACATACTTGTAAATGCTTATAATTGCACTTGGTGAAGGAAAATGTAATTCAAAGTCATTCACCTGTGTTTGTTCTGTTCCCCTTTACACCCAGGATAACAGGCCTTATTGTTCCTGGGTTGTAATAGCTCCAGTTCACGGACAGGCTACCCATATTACAACCCAGGAACAATAAGGCCTGTTATCCTGGGTGTAAAGGGGAGCAGAACAAACACAGCTGAATGACTTTGAACTGTATTTTCCTTCGCCAAGTGCGATTATAAGTATTTATAAGTATGTACACTATATACAGTTGGAAATGTATGTGTACAACACGGTTAACAAAGGCAAAGACACAGCCTGAAGACAGAATGGACAATAGTGTTCAACCAGCATCTGGGTGTAAATGACAAGGGTGAGAATGTGGGTGGTGTCCATGTCACCTCCACAATTGCCAGTTCCACAATATGATTGGCTAAACCTAGGTGCTGATTTGACGATGAGACCCCGAAATCATCAAAGCCTTAGCTACCTGGTTTGCTGGTTGGGAGGTAGCCTTTTATGAGTGTGTTCACATGCTCTGAATAAAAGGTACATACTCTTAGCATGCAACAATGATCTTCCCAACATATCACAACACCTGAAACCCATTCTCTTTGCTGACAACATGACTTACGTCAACTCCGACCCAAATCTTGCCACACTCAACACCATTGTTAACGAGGAGCTACTAAAAATATCTACATGGATGACAGCCAGTAAACTTACACATAACAATGACAAAACCTTCTATATAATGTTTGGTAACAGAGCAGCTGTTGCACAACTTAACATTAAGATCGACAACACTCTTATTGCCAAACATAATGAGGGCAAATTCCAAGGCCTGCACCTCGACAGCAACTTGAATTTCAGTACCCGTATCCAACACATAACACAAAAAGTATCCAAAACAGTTGGGATCCTCTCCAAGATATATTACTATGTGCCACAATCATCCCTTCTCACACTGTAATATTCACTCATCTATTCCTACCTCACCTATGCTATTTGTGCTTAGGGATCAACTGCAGCAACATACCTAAAGCCAATAATAACCCAACAAAAAGATGCAGTAAGAATAATCATGCAATCCAATCCCAGGCAACACCCCCCCCCCACTCTTCATAGATCTAAACTTACTCACTGTACAGAACATCCACACTTGTGCAAGACAGGTATACAATACCGACAAGATGAAAGTTAAGACACTTGTGCAACATCTAGTTATCTTTATTGTAGACGTTTCGCCATCCCGTGGCTTTATCAATACAGATTCTTGGACATAATAAGAAAACAGAAGAACTATATACAAAAGATGAGGTAATCAGTCCCTCAGCCTTGGAGGTGGTGTTTACAACACCGTGGTTGTAGAGATTCTGAAGCACAGGTAAGGAGACTGGAGCTTATATAGGCGTCAGTGAAGAGGGACGTGTAGCAGACGAGGGCATAGTCACTGGTAGGCGGGATTCCCCCAGTGGAAGTAGGTTCTACCAAAATTGATGGGTTAGTTGCAGTAGCCGTGAAGAAGGTGATGTAGATGTCCTCTGAACCGAGATTCCATGATGTTGCAGTGCCTGACAAGTTGTGCAAGACAGGTATACAATACCGACAAGATGAAAGTTAAGACACTTGTGCAACATCTGGTTATCTTTATTGTAGACGTTTCGCCATCCAGTGACTTTATCAATACAAATTCTTGGACAGATTCTTTATCAATACAGATTCTATGTCCAAGAATCTGTATTGATAAAGCCAGTCTCCTTGCCTGTGCTTCAGAATCTCTACAACCACGGTGCTCTAAACACCACCACCAAGGCTGAGGGACTGATTACCTCATCTTTTGAATATAGTTCTTCTGATTTCTTATTATGTCCAAGAATCTGTATTGATAAAACCAATGGATGGCGAAACGTCTACAATAAAGATAACCAGATGTTGCACAAGTGTCTTAACTTTCATCCACACTTACAACTGTACAACCTACATTTACAGAACCTTAAATTCCAGTATTAACCCTGACCTAAAACACTTTCTTGATAGTTGTAAGAGGATTCACAGGCATAACACCAGGCACAAACATCTCTATGACATTCCTAGTGTCTGGCTAAACCTATACAAAAATTCAATGTACATTAAAGAGCCTAAAATCTAGAACACCCTACCTGAAAACACTAGAATTGCAGACACATCCATCACTTTCAAAACTACCGTTAGAAAATATCTCATCTCCCTGACACACCCCACCGTCAGCTAACTACATGAAAACCGCCTATTCTCTTGTATCATACACACATAAACAACCTAGACTTCCCGTCGATATCTGTGATTCCCCACAATTCACACTTACATTCACCCAATTGACTATAAACATTGAAATACGTAATTAAGTTATTACCTTAAGAATCTTACACTAGTCATAAGTTTGCCTGAGATACTCCAATATAGGAGCTTGAATATAAACTATGTATCGTACCAAGACAAAACCATTCACGTTGCTAAATTTACGAACTGTAATGCAGTTACTTAGCCTAATATCAACATGCTCTATAATCTGTACCAATATAGAGTTTTGAATTAATGTTAGTCTACCCGAAATGCCTAGTCTTGCTAGATGTGATAGTGGCCTTCTCTGTAATTAGTATTCTATAATATGTAAACCACACAATATCCTATAATATGTAAACCCAGCATTGTAATCTTTATAGAGAATAAACCTGATTGATTGATTCCTGTAGTCTGTCCTTGCCATTCCTGTAGTCTGTCCTTGCCATTCCTGTAGACTGTCCTTGTTATTCTCGTACTCCATTTTCTTCTTTACTTTTCATTATCCTCATTTCTCTGTCATCCTTAAGTCAGACAGAGACACATAGTACCGTGTCATCCTTCACACTCGTTAGAAGTTGCATCAAAGTGACATGTGTGGTTGCAGTAAATCACCAAGTTAGTGTAGTCTTCCAGTGGGCCACGAGTAACAATATGGTGATCATTGAAGAAAAATTTCTGTTACTCCACTATGGAAAAATTGAGGAAATAAAGACTGGAAGGCCAATATGAAGGGCATGGAGGTAATAATGTCAGAGGATCTCATTTTCAAGGATCATAACATTGTTATCATATACCCAAGGAAAATGACACGATGGATAACTAGAACCTTCAAAACAACAGATGCTGAGTCAGTAATGATACTCTGCAAATCACTTCTCTTTAGGCTGGAATGTTGCCATATACTAGCGGTCCCATCCAAGACAGACGAGACTGTAGATCCTTGAATTACCTGGAATGACTGAACTATTTCCAACTGCACTCCTTGAACGTAGGCGAGAAAGGTAAATAATCTTCATCTGGAAAATTCTGGAGGGACTGGACACTAAACCTGCACCTTGAAACCATTCCGCGTGAAACCAACGAAACACTGTAAAATATGTATTCTTAATGGAAATCAGGGGCACGAGGAGTACACTAAGACACTAAGAGGAAACTCAAAAAGAGTTAAGGGGCACTAGACTCTTCAACACCATGTGTAAGGGGGAATTAACTACAAATCCATAGTTGTCTTCAAGAGGGAACTGGATAGATTTCACAGGTCAGTTCCTAATCATCCTGGTTGTGGTGCATACGGCTGGTCAACAGCCTGGATGATCACGCCAACAACCGAAGGCCTCGATCTGGGACCTGGCCGCTGTGGCAGTCACCTTTGAAAGTGACGACAGGTAACTTAAAGGTAACAATTCCCCAACGGCGAAATAAATTATTTTAGCTATTATGATACGTAACTACTGAATAAGGAACGATGCTGGTCGTATAACTGACCCTTGTGGAACCCCAGTTAACAGCTGTGCCCATCCCAGCACCTCCTCCCTCATCACTACTACCTCCAGCACCTCAGGTGTTATGCAACCCCTCGTAGTGTCTCTCTTATCCCAGTGTTTGAGATTAACATGGACGACACGACAGCCGCTCTGATACGCTGTCTGATATTATCAGCAAAACTTAAGATGCACTACGATAACTCCAGGGAGCAAAAATATTTTATGTTTATTAATAAAAATTATATAAACTCTGACAGCGCGTGACGCGAGAGTTAATAATTCTGGAGAAGCTGAGAGTGCTACTATATTGTGGTGATGCTGGCAGACACCACCACACCTGTGATGCTGGCAGACACCACCACACCTGTGATGCTGGCAGACACCACCACAACTGTGATGCTGGCAGACACCACCACACCTGTGATGCTGATAGACACCACCACACCTGTGATGCTGGCAGACACCACCACACCTGTGATGCTGGCAGACACCACCACACCTGTGATGCTGGCAGACACCACCACACCTGTCATGCTGGCAGACACCACCACACCTGTTATGCTGGCAGACACCACCACACCTGTGATGCTGATAGACACCACCACACCTGTGATGCTGGCAGACACCACCACACCTGTGATGCTGGCAGACACCACCACACCTGTGATGCTGGCAGACACCACCACACCTGTCATGCTGGCAGACACCACCACACCTGTGATGCTGGCAGACACCACCACAACTGTGATGCTGGCAGACACCACCACACCTGTGATGCTGAAAGACACCACCACACCTGTGATGCTGGCAGACATCACCACACCTGTGATGCTGGCAGACACCACCTCACCTGTGATGCTCGCAGACACCACCACACCTGTGATGCTGGCAGACATCACCACACCTGTGATGCTAGCAGACATCAACACACCTGTGATGCTGGCAGACACCACCACACATGTGATGCTGATAGACACCACCACACCTGTGATGCTGGCAGACACCACCACACCTGTGATGCTGGCAGACACCACCACAACTGTGATGCTGGCAGACACCACCACACCTGTGATGCTGAAAGACACCACCACACCTGTGATGCTGGCAGACATCACCACACCTGTGATGCTGGCAGACACCACCTCACCTGTGATGCTGGCAGACATCACCACACTTGTGATGCTAGCAGACATCACCACACCTGTGATGCTGGCAGACACCACCACACCTGTGATGCTGGCAGACATCACCACACCTGTGATGCTCGCAGACACCACCACACCTGTGATGCTGGCAGACATCACCACACTTGTGATGCTAGCAGACATCACCACACCTGTGATGCTGGCAGACACCACCACACCTGTGATGCTGATAGACACCACCACACCTGTGATGCTGGCAGACATCACCACACCTGTGATGCTCGCAAACACCAGCACACCTGTGATGCTGGCAGACATCACCACACCTGTGATGCTGGCAGACACCACCGCACCTGTGATGCTGGCAGACACCACCACACCTGTGATGCTCGCAGACACCACCACACCTGTGATGCTGGCAGACACCACCACACCTGTGATGCTGATAGACACCACCACACCTGTGATGCTGGCAGACATCACCACACCTGTGATGCTGGCAGACACCACCACACCTGCGATGCTCGCAGACACCACCACACCTGTGATGCTGGCAGACATCACCACACATGTGATGCTGGAAGACACCACCACACCTGTGATGCTCGCAGACACCACCACACCTGTGATGCTCGCAGACACCACCACACCTGTGATGCTGGCAGACACCACCACACCTGTGATGCTGATAGACACCACCACACCTGTGATGCTGGCAGACATCACCACACCTGTGATGCTAGCAGACACCAACACACCTGTGATGCTGGCAGACACCACCACACCTGTGATGCTCGCAGACACCACCACACCTGTAATGCTGATAGACACCACCACACCTGTGATGCTGGCAGACACCACCACATCTGTGATGCTGGCAGACATCACCACATCTGTGATGCGCGCAGGCGCCACCACACCTGTGATGCTGATAGACACCACCACACCTGTGATGCTGGCAGACACCTCCATACCTGTGATGCTGGCAGACATCACCACACCTGTGATGCTGGCAGACACCACAACACCTGTGATGCTCGAAGACACCACCACACCTGTGATGCTGGCAGACACCACCACACCTGTGATGCTAGCAGACACCACCACACCTGTAATGCTGGCAGACATCACCACATCTGTGATGCTCGCAGACACCACCACACCTGTAATGCTGATAGACACCACCACACCTGTGATCCTGGCAGACACCACCACACCTGTGATGCTGGCAGACATCACCACACCTGTGATGCTAGCAGACACCACCACACCTGTTATGCTGGCAGACACCACCATACCTGTGATGCTGGCAGACACCACCACACCTCTGATGCTGGCAGACACCACCACACCTGTGATGCTCGCAGACACCACCACACTTGTGATGCTCGCAG